>NC_050176.1:33575611-33780611 GCF_008315115.2 Sander lucioperca
GTGATATATCACTTTATCTCCAGGTACGCAAAATGCTTAACTAATGGTAGTGAATGCTTAACTAATCATTGGTTAATGATTAACCATCACTCCGTACCAATGGTAGTGAATGCTTAACTAATCATTACTTAATGATTAACCACTCAGTATGACATATCACTTTATCTCCAGGTATGCACAATGCCTAACTAATGGTGGTGAATGCTTAACTTATCATTCGTTAATGATTAACCACTCAGTATGATACATCACTTTATTTGCAGGTACGCACAATGTTTCAGTAATGGTAAATAATGGTTAGGTAATCATTCATTAATAAGTAGCAGCTAACTAAGGATCAATCCTTCTTTGGTCTTTAACTACCGCTCAACAGCGCACAAAAACCAGGGTGGCAGGATTAAAGCATGCCCTGCAGCAGCATACAATTGCTTTTAAGCCTTCAACAATGTCAATGCTACAGAATATACCTTGTTTGTCAATGTTTGTCAATGTAAATGTTTTGTGAATATCATTATTAAAATATATTATGAGAATCATCCTGTATCATGTCTATTCTTTTTATTACTATAAATCCCATGAACACATTTCTTAATGACTCATTAATGCAGTAACACACACATAGTCTGTTTATCAGTAACTAATCATTAACTAATCATTCGTTACTCATTCAAAAAAC
Source organism: Sander lucioperca (assembly GCF_008315115.2). Lineage (NCBI taxonomy): Eukaryota > Metazoa > Chordata > Actinopteri > Perciformes > Percidae > Sander > Sander lucioperca. Next base: position 33,576,288 of record NC_050176.1, read on the forward strand.
AGTAACTACCACTCTGAAAAACAGTAACTAATCATTAGTGCTTGAATCACAGTCAATCAGTAACTAATCATTAACTAACCATTTGTTGTCATTGATTCCTCATTCGTTAATCATTAACTACTTACTTTTTTATGTACCTTATTGTAAAGTGTTACCTAGTATATTGAAAAAAGCCATAAAAAAAGTCATAGTATAGTATGTTAATGAAGTGATAAAAAAACGTATATATAGTTGACAACGTCATCACACAGTATGCCATAAAAGTCTTATAATAGTATGTTGGAAAAAGGCGTAGTATGAATGAAATAAGTTATAGTGTAGTATGCCGTTACAAGCCACCATTGCTGAGATTTAATTGTTGCAGAATACAGACACTGGTATATATATATATATATATATATATATATATATAGTATGTTGAAAAAAGTGATAAAAAGTCATAGTATAGTATGTCAAAAAAAAAGTGATAAGAAGTCATAGTATAGTATGTCGAAAAAAAGTGATAAGAAGTCATAGTATAGTATGTCGAAAAAAGTGATAAAAAAGCCATGGTATAGTATGCTGAAAAAAGTGATAAAAAAGCCAGAGTATAGTATGTTGAAAAAAGTTTAAAAAAAGTCATAGTATATGTCCAAAAAAGTCATAGTACAGTATGTCGAAAAAAGCCATTGTATAGTATGTCGAAAAAAAACAATAAAAAAGCCATAGTATAGCATGTTGAAAAACACCATTGTATAATATGACAAAAAAGTGATAAAAAGCCATAGAATAGTACTTCGAAAAAAGTGATAAAAAAGCAATAGTATATTATGTTGAAAAAAGTAATACAAAAGCCATAGTATAGTATTTCGAAAAAGTCATAGTATAGTATGTTGAAAAAGCCATATAGTATGTCAAAAAAAGTGATAAAAAAGCAATAGTATATTATGTTGAAAAATGTCATACAAACGCCATAGCATAGTATGTTGAAAAAGTCATAGTATAGTATGTTGAAACAAGTCATAAAGAAGCCATAATATAGTAGTCGAAAAAAGTGATAAAAAAATCATATAGTATTTCGAAAAAGTCATAGTTATGTTGAAAAACCTGTATAGTATGTCAAAAAAAGTGATGAAAAAGCCAGAGTATATTATGTCGAAAAAAGTGTTAAAAAAGCTATAGTATAGTATGTCGAAAAAAGTCATATTATATAGTATTTAAAAAGAATCAATAAAAAAGCCGTATTATAGTATGTAAAAAAAGTGATAAAAAAGCAATAGTATAGTATGTCGAAAAAAGTGATGAAAAAGCCAGAGTATAGTATGTTGAAAAAAGTCATAGTATAGTATGTCGAAAAAAGCCATATTATATAGTATTTAAAAAGAATCGATAAAAAAACCATAGTATAATATGTCAAAAAAAGTGATAAAAAAAGCTAGAGTATAGTATCTCGAAAAAAGTGATAAAAAGCCATAGTATAGTATGTTCAAAGAAGTGATAAAAAAGCCATAGTATAGTATGTCGAAAAAAGGGATAAAAAAGCCATAGTATTTCGAAAAAGTCATAGTATAGTATGTTGAAAAAGTCGTATAGTATGTTGAAAAAAGTGATAAAAAAGCCATAGTATAGTATGTCGAAAAAAGCCATTGTATAGTATGTCGAAAAAAAAACAATAAAAAAGCCAGAGTATAGTATGTCAAAAAACTGCTAAAAAGCCATAGTTTAGCATGTTGAAAAACGCCAAAGTGTTAAAAAAGCTATAGTATAGTATGTCTAAAAAAGTCATATTATATAGTATTTAAAAAGAATCGATAAAAAAGCCGTATTATAGTATGTAAAAGAAGTGATAAAAAAGCCATAGTATAGTATGTCGAAAAAAGTCATAGTATAGTATGCCGAAAAAGTGATAAAAAAGTCATAGTATAGTATGTCGAAAAAAGCCATATTATATAGTATTTAAAAAGAATCGATAAAAAAGTCATAGTATAGTATGTCGAAAAAGGCATAATATAGTATGTTGAAAAAAGTCATGAAAAAGCCATAGTATAGTATGTCAAAAAAGCCATAGAATAGTAGTCGAAAAAAGTGATTAAAAAATCGTATAGTATTTCGAAAAAGTCATAGTATAGTATGTTGAAAAAGCCATATAGTATGTCGAAAAAAGCCATATTATATAGTATTTAAAAAGAATCGATAAAAAAGCCATAGTACAGTATGTCAAAAAAAAGTGATAAAAAAGCCATAGTATAGTATGTCAAAAAAAGTGATAAAAAAGCCATAATATAGTATGTCGAAAAAGTCATAGTATAGTATGTCGAAAAAGGCATAATATAGTATGTTGAAAAAAGTCATGAAAAAGCCATAGTATAATATGTCAAAAAAGCCATAGAATAGTAGTCGAAAAAAGTGATAAAAAAATCGTATAGTATTTCGAAAAAGTCATACTATAGTATGTTGAAAAAGCCGTATAGTATGTCAAAAAAAAGTAATAAAAAAGCATTAGTATAGTATGTCGAAAAAAGTGATAAAAAAGCCATAGTATAGTATGTTGAAAAAGCAATAGTACAGTATGTCGAAAAAAGTGATAAAAAAGCCATAGAATAGTATGTCAAAAAAGTCATAGTATAGTATGTTAAAAAAGCCGTATAGTATGTCAAAAAAGTGAAAAAAAAGCCATAGTATAGTATGTCGAAAAAGTCGTAGTATAGTATGTAAAAAAAGTGATAAAAAAGTCACGTCGGAAAAAGTGATAAAAAGCCATTGTATAGTATATCTAAAAAAGCGATAAAAAAGTATACTATGTCGAAAAAAGTGATAAAAAAACATAGTATAGTATGTTGAAAAAAGTCATAGTACAGTATATTGAAAAAAATTATAAAAAAGTTATAGTATAATATTTCGAAAAAAGCGATAAAAAAGCCATATTATAGTATGTCAACAAAAGTAATTAAAAAGTCATGTTGGAAAAAGTGATAAAAACCCATTGCATAGTATGTTGAAAAAAGTGATAAAAAAAGTCATAGTATAGTATGTCGAAAAAGTGATAAAAAGCCATGGTATATAGTATGTCGAAGAAGTGATAAAAGTCATAGTATAGTATTTTGAAAAAAGCCATATTATATAGTATGTCAAAAAAATGATTAAAAAAACATAGTATAGTATGTCAAAAAAATGATTAAAAAAGCCATTTTATAGTATCTAAAAAAAAGTGATAAAAAGCCATATTATAGTATGTTGAAAAAAGTGTTAAAAAGTAATGTTGAAAAAAGTGATGAAAAGTCATAGTATAGTATGTTGAAAAAGCCATAGTATAGTAAGACAAAAAAAGCCATAGTATAGTATGTCGAAAAAAGTCGAAGTATAGCATGTTGAAAAAGTGTTAAATAAGCCTTAGTATAGTATATACAAAAAGCGATAAAAAAGCCATATTATAGTATGTCAAAAAAAGTAATTAAAAAGTCATGTTGGAAAAAGTGATAAAAAGCCATTGCATAGTATGTTGAAAAAAGTGATAAAAAAAGTCATAGTATAGTATGTCGAAAAAATGATAAAAAGCCATAGTATATAGTATGTCGAAGAAGTGATAAAAAAGTCATAGTATAGTATTTTGAAAAAAGCCATATTATATAGTATGTCAAAAAATTGATAAAAAAAAGCCATATTATAGTATGTCAAAAAAAGTGATAAAAAAGCCATAGTATAGTATGTCAAAAAATGATTAAAAAAACATAGTATAGTATGTCAAAAAAATTATAAAAAAGCCATATTATAGTATGTTGAAAAAGCCATAGTATAGTAAGACAAAAAAAGCCATAGTATAGTAAGACAAAAAAAGCCATAGTATTGTATGTCGAAAAAAGTCAAAGTATAGCATGTTGAAAAAGTGTTAAATAAGCCTTAGTATAGTATATACAAAAAGTGATAAAAAAGCCATAGTATAGTATGTCGAAAAAAGTCATAGTATAGTATGTTGAAAAAAATGATAAAAAAGTCATAGTATAGTATGTCAAAAAAAGCGATAAAAAAAGCCATATTATAGTATGTCAAAAAAAGTGATTAAAAAGTCATGTTGGAAAAAGTGATACAAGCCATTGCATAGTATGTTGAAAAAAGTGATAAAAAAAAGTCATAGTATAGTATGTCGAAGAAGTGATAAAAAAGTCATAGTATAGTATTTTGAAAAAAGCCATGTTATATAGTATGTCAAAAAAATTGATAAAAAAGCCATATTATAGTATGTCAAAAAAAGTGATAAAAAAGCCATAGTATAGTATGTCAAAAAAAATGATTAAAAAAACATAGTATAGTATGTCAAAAAAATTATAAAAAAAAGCCATTTTATAGTATCTCAAAAAAAGTGATTAAAAAAGCCATATTATAGTATGTTGAAAAAAGTGTTAAAAAGTAATGTTGAAAAAAGTGATGAAAAGTCATAGTATAGTATGTTGAAAAAGCCATAGTATAGTAAGACAAAAAAGCTATAGTATAGTATGTTGAAAAAAGTCAAAGTATAGCATGTTGAAAAAGTGTTAAATAAGCCTTAGTATAGTATATACAAAAAGTGATAAAAAAAAGCCATATTATAGTATGTCAAAAAAAGTGATTAAAAAGTAATTTGGAAAAAGTGATAAAAAAAGTCATAGTATAGTATGTCGAAAAAGTGATAAAAAGCCATAGTATATAGTATGTCGAAGAAGTGATAAAAAAGTCATAGTATAGTATGTCAAAAAAAGTGTTTAAAAAGTCATGTTGGAAAAAGTGATAAAAAGCCATATTATAGTATGTTGAAAAAAGCCGTATATTATGTTGAAAAAGTGATAAAAGCCATAGTATATAGTATGTCGAAAAAAGTGATAAAAAAGCCATATTATAGTATGTTGAAAAAAGCAATTAAAAAAAGTCATAGTATAGTATGTCAATAAAGTGATAAAAAACTTAAAAAACTATATCGTTGAAAAAGTCATCACATAGTATGTCATAAAAAATCATATAATAGTATGTTGAAAAAAGTTGTAGTATAGGGAAATGAAAAACGTGATAGTGTAATATGTCGTTAAAACACATAATTGGTGAGATTTATTAGTTGCAGAACACTGACCCTGATTTGATGATGATGGGATTCAAAACCATGCACACAGAGCACAATGGTTTAACAGTGCTTTGCCTTAACCACCCAGCCACCTTGTCTGTTGCAATAACTCCTAGTATCGCATGTCAGAAAAAGGTCATAGTTTATTATGTCACAAAAAGTCTTAGTATAGTATGTTGAAAAAGCCATAGTATAGTATGTTGAAAAAAGTGTTTAAAAAGTAAGTTAAAAAAAGTGATAAAAAAGTCATAGTATATTATGTCGTAAAAAGTCATATTATATAATATGTTGAAAAAAGTCGTGGTATAGTATATTGAAAAAGAAATAAATAAAGCCATAGTATAGAATGTCAAAAAAAAAGAAATAAAGTCATAGTATAGTATGTCGAAAAAGTCATGGTATAGTATGTCGAAAAAAGAAATAAGGAAATCCATAGTATAGTATGTTGAAAAAAGTCATAAAAAGTCATAGTATAGTATGTCAAAATAGTCATAGTATAGCAAGTCGAAAAAAGTGATACAAAAGTCATAGTATAGTATTTTGAAAAAAGCCATATTATATAGTATGTCAAAAAATTGATAAAAAAAAGCCATATTATAGTATGTCAAAAAAAGTGATAAAAAAGCCATAGTATAGTATGTCAAAAAATGATTAAAAAAACATAGTATAGTATGTCAAAAAAATTATAAAAAAGCCATATTATAGTATGTTGAAAAAGCCATAGTATAGTAAGACAAAAAAAGCCATAGTATAGTAAGACAAAAAAAGCCATAGTATTGTATGTCGAAAAAAGTCAAAGTATAGCATGTTGAAAAAGTGTTAAATAAGCCTTAGTATAGTATATACAAAAAGTGATAAAAAAGCCATAGTATAGTATGTCGAAAAAAGCGATAAAAAAAGCCATATTATAGTATGTCAAAAAAAGTGATTAAAAAGTCATGTTGGAAAAAGTGATACAAGCCATTGCATAGTATGTTGAAAAAAGTGATAAAAAAAAGTCATAGTATAGTATGTCGAAGAAGTGATAAAAAAGTCATAGTATAGTATGTTGAAAAAAGTGTTAAAAAGTAATGTTGAAAAAAGTGATGAAAAGTCATAGTATAGTATGTTGAAAAAGCCATAGTATAGTAAGACAAAAAAGCCATAGTATAGTATGTCTAAAAAAGTCGAAGTATAGCATGTTGAAAAAGTGTTAAATAAGCCTTAGTATAGTATATACAAAAAGTGATAAAAAAAGCCATATTATAGTATGTCAAAAAAAGTGATTAAAAAGTAATTTTGGAAAAAGTGATAAAAACCCATTGCATAGTATGTTGAAAAAAGTGATAAAAAAAGTCATAGTATAGTATGTCGAAAAAGTGATAAAAAGCCATAGTATATAGTATGTCGAAGAAGTGATAAAAAAGTCATAGTATAGTATGTCAAAAAAAGTGTTTAAAAAGTCATGTTGGAAAAAGTGATAAAAAGCCATATTATAGTATGTTGAAAAAAGCCGTATATTATGTTGAAAAAGTGATAAAAGCCATAGTATATAGTATGTCGAAAAAAGTGATAAAAAAGCCATATTATAGTATGTTGAAAAAAGCAATTAAAAAAGTCATAGTATAGTATGTCAATAAAGTGATAAAAAACTTAAAAAACTATATCGTTGAAAAAGTCATCACATAGTATGTCATAAAATATCATATAATAGTATGTTGAAAAAAGTTGTAGTATAGGGAAATGAAAAACGTGATAGTGTAATATGTCGTTAAAACACATAATTGGTGAGATTTATTAGTTGCAGAACACTGACCCTGATTTGATGATGATGGGATTCAAAACCATGCACACAGAGCACAATGGTTTAACAGTGCTTTGCCTTAACCACCCAGCCACCTTGTCTGTTGCAATAACTCCTAGTATCGCATGTCAGAAAAAGGTCATAGTTTATTATGTCACAAAAAGTCTTAGTATAGTATGTTGAAAAAGCCATAGTATAGTATGTTGAAAAAAGTGTTTAAAAAGTAAGTTAAAAAAAGTGATAAAAAAGTCATAGTATATTATGTCGTAAAAAGTCATATTATATAATATGTTGAAAAAAGTCGTAGTATAGTATATTGAAAAAGAAATAAATAAAGCCATAGTATAGAATGTCAAAAAAAAAGAAATAAAGTCATAGTATAGTATGTCGAAAAAGTCATGGTATAGTATGTCGAAAAAAGAAATAAGGAAATCCATAGTATAGTATGTTGAAAAAAGTCATAAAAAGTCATAGTATAGTATGTCAAAATAGTCATAGTATAGCAAGTCGAAAAAAGTGATACAAAAGTCATAGTATGTTGGAAAAAGTCATAAAAAATTCATAGTATAGTATGTCAAATAAAGTCTGGAAGAACATGCAAACACCACACAAAAGTCATACAGTAAGTAACACAATACACACCCGTTATAAACACAGAAACCGCCTGAAAGAAGCACTAAAACTTGTGAAGAACAGTGATAAGACTAAAACTGTAAGGTATCAAAAAGCTGAATAATTTTCTAATAGCTGAAAGTTTTGTAAATAATTTAAAGCTAGAATGATGTCTTCAGGTGAATATATCTGGGACTAGTAGCATTTTGAAGTGGAAGAAGCCTGAAGCAGATTTGAAGATTGCTCCATTGACTTTCAACGTAAAAAGAAGAAATCTTAATTTTTTAAAGTATAAATGGTAGAAAAAAGTTTAATACAAGCCCAAATGTCCTTAAAGAGCTGAACATTTTGATATTTGAATGGTTTTAGTAGCTGAAAATATGCAGAAGTATTAGGCGTCCGAAAGTCGTACTGAAGAAACGGATAACAATAATGTAAATGCTGCTGAATCAGCATTCACACAACAAGTCAGATTTTCATTTATCTCTCCTCACTGCGTGAACGCATAATTTTTAGCTGTCTTCAGAGGCTCAGGGAGAACAGCACCCACGTTCCTTACCTTACCTCTCTTTTATCATCCTCTCTTTGCTCCTTGATTGACCCACTTGCTCCCACATCATTATCCTCACAGCTCTTCTCACTCCACTACATTTCTCTTTCCTCTCTTCTTCTCCCTCTCACTCTCCTGCCTTCATCTTTCCACCAGTCCTCTTGTCGTATGTCCTTGTCCCCCTCCTCTCTCCCTCCGTGTGACCCCTCATTGCCCTCTTGCCAGTCTCTATTATTTCTAGCTGCCCAGTGGCCTGGTCAGCCTGGTGCTCCAGGGCTCCAGGCAGCTCGTGTCATGACAGGTAACACTGGGCCGCACACTCTCTCTGGTAGCATGCGGAGGTCGGCCTGTCATACCTGTCCACAGCTCCACTGTGCACACACACATGCACATGTGCACACACACACAAATGCCATGATTCACTGTGTATGGATAACTGCCAGACAGCCCTGGCCGTAACCTTAGATCCAGCAAAAGTGAGCGATGAGGCGCAGTGAAGTGGAAATACACCTTTCCCCATTCTGTTCCTTTGTGCTTGCAAAACAATGTCTTTTTTTCTAAAGGTCTATACATGATGTGCTGCTTTTATAGTCTTGGCAAGCAGTAGAAATGCTGTAGTTGATCTTGTTTAGCACAGAGGAGGAGGATTTAACTGGATAGTGGCTGTTAACTACCGCTAGACTCAGCTCTCTCCTGGCATGGCCTGCTCCCCGTGTTAATGACTACTCACAGTTGCTGCCCTGAGGGGGCTGCAGGACAGAGTCAGCCAACATCAGACCCTCACAAGCACCTCCAAGACCATCTGCTCAAACAACAGAAAATATGTTCCACATGCTATTTGTCTTTTGCGTTCATTGTTTTTGGCTTGTAAGAAGCTGCGCCAAGTTACACTTTGTTTCTTTCATAACATTTTTTAATCCACTTCTGCGGAGGGTCCGAGCATTGCATTTCCTGCTCATGATGTCTCATTTCTGTCCAGCTGCCCTCTATCAACTAGTGAATAGCCACATTTTGTAAGGTTCAGGGCCTGTAATGAGAACAGTCATCCTCGACCCGACCGTACAAGCTCTATCCACCCTGGACAAGATGGTAGCGCCCCGGTAGTCGATCAGCAGTTGTTGTTACCATGGCATGTTCCTGGCTCCATGTCGGATCCAGGGCAGCGCCCCACACTACCAGGCCTGTGAGGGCCAAGGGGCCGGCATGGGTTTGTCACACCAGGTTGACATTTCGGGGAGCTTTGCCAGGACACCACAGCACATTTTGTCCTCCTGGACAAGTGGTGTGGGAGCAAACGTGTCAACTCGGACAGATGGGCAGGCATCAGTGCCAACAGCACTGGAGCGTACCGGACCGCTGGCCTGGCAACTGTCGGCCAGCCAGCCAGACGTAGCGCTTCCTGGCACATAGTGGAGGGGCAGGTGTCTCCCTCTAGCAGCGAGCTCTGGGAACATGGCTGTCTGCATACAGTTTATGAGCCTGTGTGTGTGAGACAGTGAAAAAAGATCAAACCATATGAGCTATTGCAACTCAAAATAAGTAAGCAAAACAGAATTGAACTGAATTTGATAGTAGAAGCTCAGGGCTGCCAACACTAAAATGAATTTATACAAACCCAAACTGAAACCTGACCACACTACCTAAGTTATTTTCAAGTAACACTCAGAGTTTTATATAATGAAAGTCTAGGGCTGCCAATGCTAAAACAAAATCATTTTAAAACCCTAGCTGTAACCAGACTGCTGTGTCTTTATTTTCAAGCAACTCTTTGGACAGAAAAAATATCTATGCAAACATGAATTGTGTCGGTTGAGTCGGAGGGCAGCACAACTTGTACAATTTCATCATAAAGCACTACAGCAATATGCATACAACAACCCCAGGCTGTCCTTTTCCCCTCCACTTACTGCTGATATATTTATTCTCAACGTTTTGGTCCTCATGTCGTTCATTAGCTAGTTTTATACATCTATACAACACCACATTGTCAAAATGTCAACAATAAAAAGAAGGTAAATCAGCAAAAATATTGATCATAAATCAGAATCTTACAATTTCATCATACATACATACATACATACATACATAGAGCATTACAACAACATCCATACCACCCCCAGACAAATATAAAAACAAAACAAACAAAAAACGACAGTAGGCAAGAATGTGCTTTACTTGACTTTGGCAGATTTTGCTAAAGGGGACATAACCCTGAACAAGTCATTTCCATTTCATTTTTTATTAAAAATGAGCAAAAATCTGGACATAATTAAAGTCAAGTATACAGTATAATTTAATTTTCAAGTTTGGCTGCACATTGTATGCAAATATGAAAAACTCTAATATCCAGTTTAATTTTAATTGTACTTTAACAGTGTTATGCTTTGAAGTAAACAGAAATTTGAGGAATTAATCCGTCAGTTCAGGGGTAACAAACAAATCTCAGATCAAGCATGCTCAAGGGTGATTTGTGAGTATATGTACAGTACATATATGTTTGGATGTGTGCCTATATCTGGTACCATTTCATTATCTGTGTTAGCATACACCTGTGCTTCTGAAGGAGTAAGCCTGTGCTTTGCTGCACATCTCAGCCAGGCCTGCTTGGAGGGAGGGCCATTAATCTTCGCTAAATCAAATAAATCAAGTGCACTTTAGAAAAGAGCTGTCAGTGTAATTGTTGTGATAGCCATTCTCCGGCTTCTCCAGGGGTTGCTCTATTGAAAATTGTGCCAGGGAATGCACACTCACTGCCGTCCAAAAAATGCAAGGGCTCTGAGAAAAGATATAGCCGAGGCTGAATGAAGACATCTGAAGCTACTCAGCAACATAATGAGCACTGCTGAGAGTGATGAGATTGAAGTTTGCAGCCCCGTTTGTGCTGCAGAGTCCATCATAGTAGGATGCTCGGACAAGGCCGATGCAGTGTAGTGGGCCTGTCTTTGTGTATGATCGTCCCCAATGTTAAATGTGGCCAAAACGCCCCTAAATGCTCTGCTCTGCAGTTGGCGCTGCTGTTAAACAGTTTTACTCAAGAGAAAGCCACTGCGACGATAAAACATCAAACCTAATCTTCAGCTCCATCCTGTGCGTCTGCACAGAGTGAGCACAATTTGGTATTTACATTTAAAAGAATGCTAAACCCTTTCAAGAAAACCATATTGGTGGTTGCGGGGATGAGACAGAGGAGATAATGGGGATGGAAAGAGCAGCATGTGAATAGGTTGTCCTGCCCTCGGCGTGCCTCTCAACCAATGAGGGTTAAATGACTATCTGGGCACCTTGGCAACCATTTCTGTGCTTCTTTTTCTTCCTCTAATTCGGCTGTGAACTGGCTAAACAGGCTGCATTCATCAGTCAACAGTCAAACATGCCCATGCTTGGGGGGTGGAAGAGGGTTTTGGTTCTTGTTTGATTGTAGTTGTTTGTTCTGTATGTTCTATGTTCAAAAATATAAAAATAAAAAAAAATCGATCATAAAAAAACATGCCTATGCTTTTCTCTCAAAAATAACCAATCTGCAATTAAGAAATCTTTAAATACATTATATTTATATTTGACATGCAGGTAAATATTTCACCTACATGTTTTTCAAGGTTCCAGCAGATGGTGCCAAACTGTGTATGTGTTTGTGTGTGTGTGTGTGTGTGTGTGTGTGTGTGTGTGTGTGTGTGTGTACAAAAGTGGGGTTTGTGTGTGTGTGTTGATCTCCTAAGTGTGTCTTTGTGTGAGAGCGTTCTTGAGAGATGAAGAGAGCCACTGTCACTCATCTTCACATCAGGTATCACAATAACCAGCGACGAGGAGCAGGACAAAAGGTTTTTTTTTAGATAAAAGACTATAATGTATTTATTCAAGGTTTCAGTAGAATACATTATATCCACAAGCACTCGTTTGTGCAGTTGGAGGGGTTAGGGTAGTTGGACATCCATGTTGTTCCTATTTATAATGAGGTTAAAAAAACTCAACTGAAGCTTTAATCATTTTTATAGAAAATAATCTGCACAAATCCTATTTTGTTGTGGACACATAATACAGCTTTTCCTGCCATTACCCTGAACAAATCCTCGCCACACTCGAGCGTAACAAAGTAAAAGTAACAGAAAAGGTTAGAAAATGTGTGTGTGTGTGGGGAGATGAAAAGACATGGATGGATGCGATCTCAGTTAATTTGTCTGACCCACTCTCTCCTCAAATGAGAATGGATGGAGGGATTCCCGATGTCCTGATTGGAAGATGGATGAGTGTGCAGCTATGGCTTTAATTGATTGAAGACAGGAACTCAGTTAGGGATAATTGAATCATGGAAATCATTAAAAGCTCAAGTGCATGAGATAATTAGGAGAGCTAGCCAGGTTGTAATCAACCCTCAGTAAGAATCATATTTAGGATACAGACTAAAAGGAGCTTTTTATCCTGCGAGATTTAAGGTTTTATGACATTTGGTGTAAAACATCTAACTGTTCTTTTCACATAAAGGCACATTTAAGCGCTTTGAAGCTGCTTTTTTGGATGACTCGGTTCATATTTATTAATAAATGACTGCTCTGTTTTAATATTTCCGTTTACTCTTGCTAATTGGTCTCTAGGCCAGTTTTCCCTGCTACAGAGTCCCAGGGTCTGCCGGAGGTTAGGGTTCTACTTCATTACTCCATCCAGGGAAATGAGGAGCCTGATTAGTTTGAGCTTGACCTTGGGCTATTCTGTTAAGCTCTCTATAACGAAATCTCCTCACTTCAGATCTCGGCAGACTCGATTCATCTCACAGACGGAAACGATAAAAAAAAAAAAAAAAACATGAGTGTATGTAGATGTTTCAAAATGAACATCTCGTGTTTCACTCAGAGAGATTTCACTTGTAGGCTGATGAGAATCGGTGGGCGATATCTTTTAGGTTCAGTGTCACAGAAGATGTGAATGAAGTGCAGCGCCGACTGTTACCCATAGAAACCAAGTAACCTATGGCCGGTGACTGTCATAGAATGCCATGGTAACAGCAGAGCTTAATAACAGGGGAGTTGGCTGGCTTGTGTCCTATCTATTTCAAAGACACGATCATACTTACGTAGAGCTGCTCTCCCCCTCTCCATTACCATGCTCCTCCCCCCCTCCCCCTTCCTCTCTTCTATAATGTGTTTGTCATCCAGTTGGAGTGGCCAAGCAGTAGCTTTATAATTGAGGCAGCACCCAGCAGGGGGGTATGATCTGTCCTCCCTGCTGATTCAGGCTGCCCCAAGTCTGGATATGCTAAGCCCAGGGACTTGTGGGTAAACCCACCGCCTCCTAGCCCCCTAAAACACCCCCCGCAGTGCTTCCTGAATCAGATTGCTGCTGACCCCCGTCGAGTGATGTCTCACCCGAGAGAACGGGGAACAGGCACAGCGGGGGTTCTGGGCAGGCAGTAATGCTATGCCCGTGGGCTGGGCACCAAACATTCATGTAAATACATGTCCCCCCATGCGTGTCCAACCCAACAAAGAGTGGGGAGTGAGTGACGCCCCACACAAGCCTGCAGATCATCTCTCTCTGCTGCTCTCCCTCAGGTGTACCTCAGGTGTGGATTGTCTTTCTTGCACAGCCTTGAACATGACGTCTTTGTTTTTGGCTTGCACTTTGCATAAAACTGCACATGTTTCCAGCAGCCAGAGCAGACATGCACAACTTCTACACACTATTAGGGCTGAATAAACATGGAATTTAATATTCACCAATTCATGTCAGTGCCTAATTTTTTCAAAGATGAATAGATTTACGAATCAACAAGCAGCCTCAGCGGAGCCTTGTTCCGCGCAGTTTTTGCCCTGGCTTCAACCCATGCCAAATCGATTCCAGAGGTCATTTCTTTCTTCCTTCATTTTCTCTTCCCTGTGTGCCAGTGGTCCTGCTCTGCAGCCTATACTGAAGGCTGTCTGTGGCAGGACTTGTGTGTGTTTATTTTCTCTGTTGGAGCAAAAAAAGAAAAGAAAAAGGAGATCTGTCTCCACTTAGCAAAGCCTGGGCTCCTTTACAGGGTAAAAACCTCAATAGTGGATGAGGGCTGGTGAGTAGGGGGAGTCTTGGAGGTATTAATGCTGAGTGAAATATGCATGGAGTTAACTGGAAGGAAAGGGCAGAAAAAGATGATGAGGTAAATAGGAGAAACAAAAAGGAAAGTAGGCTATTTAGTGAGAGGTAAAAGAAGAGATTCTGTGTGATAAAAAGATTTATATGGACCTATAAAGGAGGGCAGGGTGAGTGTGAGGTAGATGTAGTAAGCAAAATAAAGAGAGAAAAAGAGAGACAGAGAGAGAGGCCAGGCAGCTGGGAGCTCCCACAGACACGCACTTCTGTCTAAGCAGCTTTCCTCTCAGGGCAGGGTCACGGCGGGTCACAGTGGGATTACACTTTTGGCAAACAAGAGGGAGCTCCTCTCTCACAAAGCCGTGCACGACTCCCCCATGACTCTCAGCAGCTGTAATAAAGCCAAGGCAGCCTGAACCTTCAAACAAAAAGCTAACACGCTATCGATCGACAGCGGCCAACTTTCGTGAGGTGGTGTCGAAAGATCGACATTGTGCAGACAACTCGGGCCGGGGTGAAGGGCTATTATTGGGATGAGGGAAAACTCTGGCATTTAGTCTTATCACAGAAATTCCTCCCTTAGTTGACGATTTCACCAAACTGTCAGCACAGGAATGAAGTTATTGTTATGTGGCAAATGAAGAAAAACAGCCCAGTGTACAGTGTGATATTCCAATCACAAAATCCAAATGAGGTTTTCTACCTTTTCAATCAATAGCCATCCCCTGCAGTGCCTGCATGTCTCTTCACTTCCTAATCAACACTTCCACTCATAGGGAGGTCAGCTGAGCAGGCGCACAGTGCCCCGAGCGCTGCTTTGAACTTAATTAAGCAGCTTTAAACACAGCCAAAAAGATTAATTATTAGGCTACACAGGCAAGATGAGCAGCTAGATGAGAACATGGCCCTTCAACAGAAGAGATTCAACTTCGGATGGCTGTTGAACCCACATGTGTCAACATTGGGGTGCAGCTAAAGATAGCTAGATTTGCTAAAGGTTCCTCTAAATCACTTCATTTTCTTTCTTTTTTTTTTTTACAGTTAAAACCTCACTCAAGCTTAAATGAACCCAGTGGATGAGACTGTATACACATAGAGATGTAAACAGTGATACGATCTGTTAAAGCAATACGTAATCTGCAACGAATAATAGAGAAAGAGAGGTAAATATGGAAGTGTTCATGTGCCTGGAAGGCTGCAGTGTGCCACCAGGGTGCTGTGAGGCAGGGCCTGTTAAAGGAGAGCTCCAGACCAAGGTGTTCTATAGCTCGGGGGCTAACGGTGATAAATGAGTCCCTTAATGTCGGCAAACACTTTATCTCTGCTTCATCTGTTTTCATTAGGCAGGGCCAACCTTTGGCTGGGCGAGAACGTGCTGCAACTTTTATTACTACAACACAGAAAGGAGAGACCTCCCATCGGTCTAATAAAAACACCAGCTAGACACCATGACAGATCCTATTCCTTATTATTATGATGGCACGCCACCGTTATAAATTAGAGAATGCTATGTCCCTCAAAGATGATCAGTGCTTTTCCTTAACTCATGTCCCTTTTCTGCTGCTGTTATTGCTCTGAAACATGTGTTTGATCTCTTTTATCTTGTTTGTCTTTACTTGCTATTCTCTCTGAGAGGAATATTGAATGGGCACAAAGGCTTTTGCATTCCTAATTACTTGAGTTTATGTGTGTAAATTGATTTGAATGTGAGCTAAATGAACAAAGATCCTTGTTTGGGCTGGGCAATATTTAAATTGACTTTTACTGGAATGGTATCGTGACACGGTCATCTTTTGTAATAATTTCACAATGTTGTCCAACTTAATTTCAAGAAAAACACTTAATTTGTTATTGAGGTTTTACATACTTAAGTTAAAGATGAACAGAAAAAAACAGTTAATTGCAATGAACATTCATTTTATTTTTTGTATGTGATTTTGCGAAGTCATTTGCTACAAGTAATATAGTCCAATTCAATCAATGACAGAACAGAAAAATATGCTGCACATCTATTTCATGTGACAGGTGCATAGAAGAGGGACGAGTAGGTCAAAAGTCGCAAACAAAATCCTGCAGTCTAACTTGCAAAGATACATTTATTAGCGTTGTTTCGGTACTACAGTAGACCTTCATCAGCAATCGATGTCAACTATATCTTAACTTAAAGTTTCTCGAGTAAACCGATGTCAACACCATGTAATTAAACATCTTATATCCTGTGAAAAATGAAGACATTTTGGACTGCGTTTATTGGACTTCAAAGACTTAAATAAGGCTTTTCAAATATTCAGCAGGGAAGAACAACTGTAGATAGTTTATTTTTAATTTACAAACTATAACCAGTGGCACCAGTATTATATCTATGCTAGAAGCTGCAACACCTGCAATATGCAATATAGCTACCTGCTCTGTCAGCTGAATTGTCTGTGTAGACCACCTTTTAAAGTGCCCATATTATACTCATTTTCAGGTTCATAATTGTATTTAGAGGTTGTACCAGAATAAGTTTACATGGTTTAATTTTCAAAAAACACCATATATTTGTTGTACTGCACACTGCTGCAGCTCCTCTTTTCACCCTGTGTGTTGAGCTCTCTGTTTTAACTACAAAGTGAGACATCTCACTTCTATTCCATCTTTGTTGGGAGTCGCACACGCACAGTAGCTAGGTAAGGACTACTACCTAGTCAGGAGCAGAGTACGAGGGCGTGCCATGCTAGCAGCTGGGCGAGCATTAGCATTAGCGAGCATTTGCCAACTGTAGCAGGGACATTGCCTTCAAAAATGAATTCAGCCCATGCCGCTCTTCTGTCGTCTGCGGCTGGGAAACGATGGAGTGTTTTGTGCTCGTCTTTACAGCCAACAACAGAACACTTTCCGTGGTGCTTCGACATGGTGTCTCCTAAACCGGTGCTTGTACCTGGTGGGTGGAGACATAGACACGGTACGTATGCTCTGATGGGAGGGAATATTCAAATGTTTCGGGCGATGACGTAGACAGCCCTGCCGATTTTGACAAGCTCACCCGGAGACTGAAGGCAGGATACATTCAGAAATCCGTATCTCACTCAAAACAGTATGGATGTTTTTTTTTTCCAAGTTTGTGTGCGTGTGGAAGCACCAGAGACACAAAATAACACCCCAAATCCCAGAAAAAGTATATGGGCACTTTAACATGTAAATATACTTTATAGTATAGATAAATAGAAATGAGTGTCCTTTTCGAGATCCCACAAATTAGATTGAGGTTTTGTGGGGTTGTGGGTGTTAAATAACTAAGGGATGTTATATGTAGTACAAATACTAGAAACTATACTTAATCGGTTGCTCTGTGTTTATGCACAAGAGACAATGAGCATTTGGGTCACTAAAGTATTCACTGAAGAAACAGCCAGCTAGGAAGACAAAGAAAAAGTTTTGTTATGCGTTTAGCAAAGTGCAAGAGTGATGCTGTTAGTAGTGGACAAATGTGATCGTCAAAAGAATTAGCAGAGAAAAGACAAACAACTGAAGTAATATCTGATGTAAGCTTTACTTTCAAATCCTGTTACATTTAGACCTGGCAAGTTGAACATAAAATAATGCCAAACAAAGGAAACAAATACAAAAACAAAAAAGTACAAATGATCTATTTACCAGTTATCGTCACAACCCTGTACAGCCTTAACAATGAAGTAATAAAAAAAAGCATTGTACAGCACATACCAATCTTTACCGAGTGCCAAAAGATAAGATAGCTGAGCCTTTTCTAATAAAATACAGCCAAACTTAAAGCTAACTGATTGTAGACAGTGCAGTGTGATGCTAACTAAATGCAACCAAGGGAGTTAGTTTTAAACATAATTAAGTGCTAAAAAAACTAGAGAGGGCAATGTCATGCATACTCTGAAGTGCTGAAAAGGTAGTCGCTCTAAAAAAAAAAAAAAAAACTGGGCAAAAACAAAACAGAATAAGTGTTTAAGAATATTGGTTTCCAAAAGGATAGAGCCCTTTTGCCTATCTAAACATTACACTCAAACTAGGGGTGGCATAAAGAAGTGCAGCCATTCATGATTACGCTGTAATAAAAGGCAGACATTTTAAAAAGGTGTCAATAGTGGACACATTCTTTTTATCTTTATCTTTTTTTTTTTTTTTTTTTTTTGGACCCTGACAATTAGTTTGACTCATTCCCAGAAGTCTCAGGTGGTTTCCTTCCACCAAGTGGCACTAGAGTATAAAAGACAACGTAGATAGTAGAAAGAGTGTGTATGTATGTGTGTGTTGGAAGGATGCTCCTTTCACTCCAGGAACAGCACGCCAGACATTGATAGGGCAAAAAGGAACAAACAAACAAACAAACAGCAGTGTAAAGAGGGACAATCGAGGCATCGCTCCAGAGCAGGACGTGACGGATTCAATCCTAACATCACATCCTGCGGCGAGTTACAGTTTGGTCTCGACAAGTCATGTTCTCTGTCCAATCAACATTTGTCTGACATGATTTGACAATGATTCACTACAAGAAAAATGCATGAGTAAAATAGACACCAGGAGAACATAAGGAAAATAAAAAACAATCCCTTTACAATAAGGGATTTTGGCTTGAAGACCACTTACAAACACAAGCACTATCAATGGGTAAAGCTTTTTCAAAATAAAATGCGTGTACTATACTTCTTCCTTTTGAGCATTTTAGGGATAAATACATATTCTCTTAATCAAAAAGTGCAGCACTGTGCAAAACTGGCTATCACAATTTAGCCTGGGATCTTTAGTTCCCAGGGAGAGCTTGACTTCTACTGTCTAATTCATGCAATTTGTATTAATTTACGTTCTCCGATTTCGCAGAGGCAGACCCTTTTGCACTGCTAGAAATGCCTACATGTGAAACTAAGGGGTGTTGATTGAGTAATTTCCGGCAACTACTGTCCACTTCACATTATGGTAACTTGGTGGATCTAAGTTTGCACTTAACAAAAAAAGGAGAAAAAAAGGTTGAAGTGCTTTTGGCTTTAAGTGTAACTACAATAAGTGCAATTAAAACTCAAAAGGTTAACAAGGAGGGGGGGGGGGGGGGCCGACAAAAAAGCAGTACCATGTCTGCCGGCCTAACAGAAGCCAATGCCATTGAACACAATGCTGTACAAATGAATGGCTTTGCTTCATCATTGCACCTACAGGAGCTTTTTCTCACAATGCGTTCTCTATGAATGTTAGTAGAAAATGTTTTATTATGATGTAAAAGGCTCAGTAAAAAAAGTAAAAATTAAAAAAATGAAAGACAAAAAAAAAAAACCAAAGAAAAAGACACACAGAAGGCCACCAGACACACTAACTTTCCCGTCTTTTCCAGCACAGGAGACGTCCCAGTTCACACTTCTGTATCGCTTCTTTTTCATGTACATAAACAAAAATACATTCATTCAAGTCATTTTTTTTGTACACAAAAATTACAAAAAGCTCCAAAAAGCACCATGGAATCGGCCTGTGGTGACCCTGGCTGTGGGTAGCTCGCTAACCCAGAGCTGGTCACCTCCACAAAACAGTTATCTCATATATCTCTTCTAAGTACAGGTGCGTGATACATAGTTCTGCATATGAAGCTGCGCCGATATCCACCCAGTCTCAGTAATAATAAATGAATGTTTCCACTTTGTCATGAGTCTCATTATTTCACTGCTTATTCATCTGTGAGTGCAAATTCATCGTCAACATTTTACATTTATATTCAAATCTAATTATTAGTAATAAATGTATAATGTTTCTTGTAATGATAGGTCAGATGTTCCTTATTTACATTATCACAGCCTATCTTCTGTTTTGTGAGCTTACAAAAAAAATTATTAAAATTAGCTAGTAACCCATTCAAATATCTATTCCGAGACAGAGGTGATATCAGGCAGCAGCTATGCATAATATGGTTTCACCATTATACAAAAAACCAACAGAAATCAAAAAGATGGTAAGGGGAAAGGCTACAAAACTATGTACAAGACTGATAAATAAGTAAGTGCGTGGTTTGAGGCGTTGCTTTGGAAACGTGCCTTTTACAATGAAAAGCATTCCGTTTCATTGGTTCTGTCCACGTTGCACCGCTAACACTTCAGGAGATCTCAAATGTAGCTTCCTAATGACGTCAAAGCTAGTTGAAACACAGGCATGCCATTTCAATGCATAATAGCAATAGACAGAAATGCACTAAAATATAGCACTTGCAAGTTTTTGTTTCATCTTTTTATCTCGTCAAACAACTAAAGAAAAATATCTATAAAACTGAGATACGTTAGTTTCCTCAGATAATGCAACTGGGTCCAAGTCATTCAGACATTTCAAAACAGAAAAAAATGTAATAGAGAGTAGTAGTTGAAGTAGTAATAATTCAATTGATAGAACCGATAAGAAAAGCAGCTTTGTGATATAAATGCATTTTTAGCATGTACAGCCTTTTTCTCTTATAAATTTTTTTTTTTTTTTCTCTTTCTTCAATATCTTTGTCTGGTCCAGCTTATTCTGCTGGTCTGATTGGAAAAAGACGTTGCTCCCACTGCAGTGGTCGAGTGTCATTCACACCACCGTCCGAGGAGTGAGGGAAAGAGCGAGGAGCGGAGGAGGGGGCGGGCCGAGGTCAAACAGTCTTAGCCCTCTCCATCAGTCCCAGGTAGGCCAGGAAGGAGTGTTTGTGGGAGGAGGGCGAGGGGGGAGAGCGGGAGGGGGACGCCGATTTGGAGGAGAAGAGGAGAGGAGATGTGGCGTGCCGCCATCTGGAGTGGAGGTGCGAGTGGAATGTGAAGCGGCTGTTGTGGGTGAACAAGGTGGTGAGGGGGATCAGGTGCGCTCGGTCGCAGTTCCTGTACTGCTCGAACACGTGGCGGGAGGAGGGGAGGAAGAGAGAGGGGCCGCCGCCGCTCGGGCCGCTGGGGTTTCTGGCGGCGCTGCTGCCGTTAGTGCTGACCAAGCAGTGCAGAGGGCCGGCGGCGTCCAGCTGGCGGGGCTTGCCAAGTGTGAGTGACAGGGCAACGGATTGGAGTGCGTGGGATGCCGTTAGACTCAAGAGAGGGCTGTTACTCCCACTGCCTCCACTGCTCCCTCCTCCTCCTCTGCTAAACAGGAAGTTCTCCTGGCTTTTCCGCGACGAAGAGCCCCCTGGGGACGTTCCCTGGAGTGGCAGCTCCTCCTCTCCTGCCTCCTCATCGTCCTCCACGTCTTCTCCTCCTAAGCCTCCGTCCAGTCCCCCCGCTCCTCCACTCTGGTGTTTCTTGAGGTGGCGGCTGAAGACAAAGGGGTGTGTGGTGGTGAAAGGGCACTCTTGGCAGCCGAAAGTCTGGCGCGGCGCGTGCTTCAGCTTCTTGTGCAGGTTGAGGTTGTCCTTGCGCTTGCAGCTATAAGAGCAGCGGTCGCAGTGGAAGGGCCGCTCGCCTGTGTGCACACGCACATGCTCGATCAGCTTATTGGCCGTCTTGGACAAGTAGCCACACTGCTCACACTTGTAGTGGTTGCCCAGGCGGTGCCCGCGCATGTGCGCCTCCAATGAGGCCTGGTCGGGCCACAGTCCCTGGCAGATGCGGCAGCGGTACTCCATCTTACAGTGCGTCTTAAGGTGGCACTCCATGGCCGCTGGACGATTGGTGGAATAGATGCAGAAAGGGCACCTGGGAAATGCAACGAAAAGGGAAGTAGGGAGGGGAGACACAACAGACAAAAGCAAAGGACAGTTGAAGGGGAAGTGTACAAAGCCACATAACACACCTTGAAATTGAATTACACAAAATGATGAAGAAGGAGAAGGACAGGTAAAGGAAAAATGTGTATCATGTAGAGTTCTGTGTGCTCATGGTGGTATGTGTGGTAGTTTAATGGTGGGAGAATTGAGATGATCAGGTATGTGTGTATGGAGGAGGGGGGGTGTGGTTGGGTGGGGAGGGGTTTGGGGTGACAGTCTGGAGAAAAGATTGGAGCAGTAGGACATGAAGGGAAATGAAGGAATGGAGTGGCACTTACATTTAAATAGCACCTTTCATCTGCTCTGGGCCCCAAAGCGCTTCACAAACCCTGCAGAACAGAATCACCTCAGAAAAACCTCGAAATGGTCAAGGCCCTCTCTTCCTTTCTACACACTCCTACATATATAGTAACACTTCACATTGCTCAAGTGTATACACATACACTAGTCTTGAAAAAAAAAAAATCTGGATGTTGGAGGTCAGAAAATATAGGCAATAGGAGTTCATCTAAAACCTGTTTGCCTGCGAGCTCCGTTAACTCATTCTACACCTGTTTAGCTAAATCCTGCCTGCTTTTGACAGTAAATATAAATGTGGTTTACATAAATTAAGAGACTGTGTAAACCTTGAAGAGCTGAAAATATAAGCCACATGTGCAGATATAAACAGAACAGCAAAGAAGTTGAGTAAAAGCAGACGCGCTGATAAATTTAAATAAATATCAAAAGAGCTCAGTTCTTCCGTCTATTTTTTTCCTCCCTTGAATAACATTAATCTAAAATATCCACATCCTGCTTCTTTCTCTTTTGAATGCTAACTTAAAGAAATCAATCTGGCTTCAAAAACATTAACACCAGACAGAAGAAACATTTAAAACTGTTATAAAAACTCCTTTACATGTATTCACTCACACACTACAGCTAGCAGCAAATCCTCAAGTTGGGGACTAAGGATGCTGTGTAGAGATATTTGAGCTATGAATGGGGCTTCTTGTGTGTTTGTGTTCTGTTAGCCACAGTTTAACATATAAGTCAATTTAACTGTGTTGGCAGCCTCCTGGTTTACATTTCATGAAATGCTACCATTTCCAGACATTCAGCAATGTTTAGAACATCCTAACTCCACTGATGGCTGCACAGAGAAAACCATATAGAACACAGATCTTTGTTTATGACAAGATGAGGCGATAATCATAATGATACTCAATGATCTTGCACATGCACAGACTGGAGTTATGAGAACAACTCAAAAACAAAAAAATGGCGTGTGTTACTTGAAATGAATCTTTACAAAAGTTTGATTTACTGCATTTTTTCTTTTATCCCAACTGCTGTCAACTGCCACCCTAGAACTGAATCTGTGTGAAAGTACATTAGTGTGGTTGGCCTGAACTCAAACACTAACATCATCAGTGTGTGGTGTGGATGTTGAGATCAACAGATGGGCTTTATGTTGGCTTGACAGGCCTAAAAATGGGACATAAACTTGTCACAGTACAACAAAGGCTCCTGTGGGACTGGAGAATGGAGATGGAGAGGGAAGCATGTGAGGAGACTAGAGCTACAGAAAAAAAAACAAGGCTGCCTTGTCAAGAATCGTTAAAATTAGACCACTAGATCCAACATGCATGTGCATGAGTACTTAAGGGGTTTAGGGCATGAGTACTTTAGGGGTTTAGGGCATGAGTACTTTAGGGGTTTAGGGCATGAGTACTTTAGGGGTTTAGGGCATAAGTACTTTAGGGGTTTAGGGCATGAGTACTTTAGGGGTTTAGGGCATGAGTACTTTAGGGGTTTAGGGCATAAGTACTTTAGGGGTTTAGGGCATGAGTATTTTAGGGGTTTAGGGCATGAGTACTTTAGGGGTTTAGGGCATGAGTACTTTAGGGGTTTAGGACATGAGTACTTTAGGGGTTTAGGGCATATGTACTTTAGGGGTTGGGATGCAAACTACAGTGTGAGATAGGTTTGGACATTGTATTTTAAAGCTTTTCATCAGGGTCATTATTTCCAAAACATTCATGCTGTGTAAAATACAGTAAAGCATGCATTCATGTTGTCATATTTGGATTGACTTGTGTCAATGTCTAGTCTATGATGTTACAATGGGATCTGACATTTGTGCTTCTTCTAAATGATTATCTTCGAGGGATGTACCAACAACAATTATATTAGTGTCTGTGTTGGGGTGGCTTTCTGGAATGCAGGTTTCATCAGATATTTTTCTCTGGCATGGCTGTTTCGCTGTGGGCAATGGAAGAACAGACCCTGAGGGGAAGCCCATTTCCATCTCCTTTCCACTCTCCCTTCTGTTCATAGCAGCCACTGCAGACCCAGAGACCACTGTCTAATACGTTATCCTTGCCAAGAGAGGCTGTCGAGCAAGACTACAGCTTGTATCAATTTATTTGCTGGCTGCAGATAATGAACATTCAAGTGAGGTTAACTGATAAAGGACACATGGCTAGAATAATATTCAAATAATCCACAAATCTGTGTTTCTGTCTTCAGCTGTATTGCTGTTCAGCTCTTATTATAAAGAACCATGATAATGTCAGCCAGCTTTAGGTATATGATGTTATGCATCTTTTTGTATTCTTTTATTTACATGCATCATTTTATAAATGTAAAATTAGTTAAATGGTGCATGTAAAATAATTAAAACCATTGTGAGATGCCTGAAACTTTAGTTGTTTTTTTTAAATATTTATTTTAGCCAAATTTAAATATGCCATAGATTGCATACCCCTAACATTGGTCTATGACTGTGTATATACTGTGTTTTGTGTTTAGTGAATTGACAGGGTGAGGGGTGAGGGAGGGGAAGGGTGGGCGGAGTTAGGAACCTCTGTCTGTACTTGCTTTCCTTACTTGAGCCCTCCGGAGGGGACGGTGTGGCACTTCTTGTGCTCCAGCAGCTGCTCGGGCGTCTTGAGGAACTTGTGGCAGACGTCGCACTCAAACATTCGCGTGATGAGGTGGATCTGGAGGTGCCGTTCATACATGCTACGCGTCTTGCACACAAAATTGCAGAAGACACACTCGAAGCCTGTAGAGAAGGAAAGAGAAGAGGGTGAGTTAAGACTGAGTTTGAATGATTTTAAATGTAATGGTTTTGTTGCAGAGTCTGGTTGTGCTCCTCAGACTAAGCATGACTAAAATCTCAGAGTGACCCTAGAAACAGAAACAAAGAGTTCCGATACGGGGAAAAGTCAGGTTCAACAATGCCCACTCATATAAAGTATATAGGCAAGATTCACAGCTGCAAATGCACTGCACTTCTATAAAGATCATGGGACTCACAAGTGACTGAATTAAAAAAGTCAAAATTGATGCAGTGGGAGCTGAGATGTCCTGACTTCGAGCTCCAAAAGCAATGAATCCTAAATGTCCCATAATGCAACCTGACAGCATATTTTGTCAGACCCTCCCTGCATGGTATATATATATATAAAAATAACCCTGATGCCATCATCTGGGACCTCAGAAAGCTCCTCCAGAGACATTATACACACATATAGTACATATAGTACTTGTGACTCGGAAACAGATCTTTTTGCGTAAAATTAGCAGAGTGCACCATCTGCCAAATTAATGAATGGAGGAAGAAAAATAATTCAACACATACGTACACTATTGAGTGAATGAGGTCAACATGTAATTTTGTCACTTCAGAACTTATACAGTATGCCATGTTCTGCAACTGTTCTAGATTAAAAGAGTTTATTTTTGAATGACAATGAATGATCACATACTTGGTCTGTCACCCAGTCAAGCAGCTTTCTGACCAAAGAGCAAGTGTGTAGTCTCAGTACAGCTCCAAATGATGAGGGTAATTCTACTTTAGACCGACTTGATGGCTTTAAAATGACGTGAAAACTTATTTTCTCAATCAGCTTCTTACTATAGGGATAGGGCCCTACATGAACACACAATTCTCTGCCAAAGTTACAACAGTTTTGGTTATTTTTCATTAGGAGATGTCTATTTTAGTGCACCAATATAGACCACCTTTGAATCACAATTTGATGACAGTTGGTGGGTTGCTTGGGCACTGTGAATCAAATCCAATCAAATCACATTTTTTGTTGCCTAGTCAGTTGTGAATATACTATACTGTAGAAACATTTTCAGGGGCATTAAAATGATGAAGCGTATCTGGTTGCAATAGTTCCCACAATGCCTTGCCTTTGTCAGACTTGTCCTCAGTTCCTGATCCTGAGTGGCTTCCAGAGCTGGACTGGCTGCCTGCGGTGGAGGGCGGGGCGAGCAGGCCCCGCAGTTCTT
Source organism: Sander lucioperca (assembly GCF_008315115.2). NCBI lineage: Eukaryota > Metazoa > Chordata > Actinopteri > Perciformes > Percidae > Sander > Sander lucioperca. The sequence continues at coordinate 33,602,350 of NC_050176.1, forward strand.
CATTACCATGGGTGACGTCTCCGCCCTCTGAGCTGTTGAGTGAGTCGCTGAGGGCCGAGAGGGACGAGGAGGTACTCTTGGTCTCGCTGAGGGGACTCCTTGAGTTTAGACCTGGACACAATGGAAGAAAGTCTTATCATTATGACAGAAAGCAAAGTTGGGAAAGAATAGTAGCAGAAAACTCCTGGAAAAATATATTAACTGAAACCCTGCAGAAATTGTGGGGTATCCTTTATGCTGAAAAATCTGTTTCAACAACCCCATCGTTATGCGCGCGCGCGCACACACACACACACACACACACACACACACACACACACACACACACACACAAAGCAGGCAGCCTTGATAGCCCTTTGCTCTGACTGAAGCCCTGCTGCCAGTCAAATCAAGATGCAGTGTGCTTTTATTGATCCCCTTCTCTAAGTCTGCAATTCACTGGGAAGAGAGAGGGAATTAGAAGAGGAGGGGGCGAGAGGGAGGGAGGGGTGAGGAGCGTGGGTCATGGACGAAGGAGCTAAGATGGCGGGAGCATCTCAGGGCACAGCTCAACAAAGGGCATTCACTCAGGAGCGAGCGAAAGGAGGGAGAAAAGGCTGCACGGATCGTGAAATGGTTGACCTATCTTTTTATTACAAGCACACACAACACACAACACACACACAAAGTCTAAAACATAAGAGAATGTACGCATGCAGTCCACACGCAAGGAATTATACTGTAATAGAAGATATGATTAATTGCCTTCAATCAAAATAATAAATTACCCAGGGTCATTCACTGTGCAGTTTTAGCAGCATTTTGAATACAGTATTGGACCAGCTTGAGGCCATCTTATCTCCTCTGCTGCAGTATTTAACATACACTTGCCTTCTCTTACAATATGCACAAGGCTAATGCCACAGAATATAAGCAAAAAGGAAAAAAAAAAAAAGGCTCTGAGCCACTGGGCCTCAACCTTGAAACACCTCAACTGAAAAATATTCCATTTTCTCTTTAACTAAATAACTTTGTCTGTGATTGCCTGGCAATATTCACGATATAGAAATGGAAATAAAGAGGCAAAGTCTGCCTATCTGCCAATGTATCCAGGGTAGAAAGTAATACTGTCACCTAATTCACCACCTTCCCCCCCACAGAGAAGGGCACCCAACCAACCCTCTCCCCATGTTGAGCCCAGTCTTCACAGGGGGGGGCAGCTTGAACCATGACACCTGCTGAGCTCAGCCATCTCCTGCCTGGCCGTGTCTACACAGTTGACCAGATAACTGCCTTTTGCAGTCTGTCAGGATTTGCTGCTCTTTCTACTTTACACTCTAAAGCAGGGATCTTCAACGTTTTTTAGGCCAAGGACCCCTCAGTTGAAAAAGAGATGGAGCAGGGATCCCTTACTATATTATATAAAATATGAGTTGCATATTAAACTGGGCCTACAATAACGTGTAGGGTGGCCTAAAGTCTTCACACATACCTTTTTATGGTGCATACAATACTAAGCTATTAAAATAATAATTGCTAAAATAATCATGTATTTATACATCATGTTTTAATGTTAGAATGTGGCACAGTGAATCCTTAAGCTTAACTGTATCTGTGGATGGCTACCTTATGGCTATCTACTTATAGGCGCGTAAGCCTATCATCAATGTTGTGTAAACAAAAATAAAAAAAGTATCTTTACAAATAATATTGTATTTTTATATTTTAGTTTGATTCAAGTTTTTTCTCCAAAAGACCCAAGGCCTATTGATTTTTTCCCCTCAGGCACGATAAGGGTCAACCTTCTCGGATAAACAAGGCCACTGTGGCTTCTGAAAGACCCCTCAGCTGTCTAGGCCGGACAATCCCACCCACCCGCACATACACACAAGCAGCACACACACATTGAGGAACAGTGGAAGAGCAAAACGTCAGCAATAAACTGGACAAAGCTGTTTTAGACAAAAACACTCATATCGACCACCAGGGGTTCACACCAGCAGCTTTAAAAGTCCAAAGAAGGTCGACTGGAGGAGGCTTGTTTGTGAAACCCAATTCTGCTGCTTGTCTTTCCCTGTGTCCTCTGAACTGACACAGAACTGTGTTTATGGAGCGTAAATTACTGATACAATAGGATGTTTTGACTTGGAACTGGTTTTTGTCTTGATTTTACAGGTAAAACGCCGGAAAGTACAGTACAGTACAGTCAGTATTTAGACAGTGATGCATGTTTGTTGTGTTGTATCTGTACTCAAACACATCGGATCTGACAAGTAGAGCCAAAACCATTAGTCAGTTAGTCGATCAATTTATCTACACATATTTTGCTAATCAATAAGTTTAGTACATTATTTTAAGCAAAATGCCAAACAAATGTACAGGTTAGTGCCCGTAGGTAAAGTTTTTTTTTAATTTTTGCTGGTTTTCTTAGTCTTATATGAATATTCTTTGTTCATTGACTGTCCCCCCAAAATTGCGATTGATTGTGCGGTCCTTGTATATAACGGCTTCAGTTCCTCATCGGAGAGGGCTGTCTGATGGCAAGGTAAAACGGTAAAAATATTCTAAATATAGCGTACACTTAAACTGATATTGTTTTTTCTTTAGCTGGGCCTTTTTTAACAGGCTAAAATACGTTTTGCTGCTGGACCGGTCCACAGCAGTACATTGCTTAGCTTCCGTTCTGCTTCTCCAAACTGGGGGCGTGCCGACCTCCATCTACTGTAGGTAATACACTGACTATAGAGTATAACACGCCCACTTCAAAAAATCCAAACTATGCCTTTAAAGCTGAAAGTCAGCTCTTTAATGTCAGTCATTGTTTAAATTTACACCCCATGTTTTGGAGTACAGAGCCAAAACAATAGAAAATGTGTCACTGTCCAAGTACTGCACTGTATTTCTATTCTGAGCCGTGAACAAGAGCCACAATGTGTAAGCTACCGCCCACTCTCGCATGTGAGAGTCATTTTGAAAATAACTCCATAAATCAGTTTTCTAGGGGTTGAACCATGTACTTTGCTACTATCCAGTACATGTTTGAGAACCCTTGGTGAACAGCAGACACAAGAACCTTACCCTAGAGCTGAAACGATGAGTCGATATTATTTTGATTACCGTTATGATAATCGAGAAATCATTGAAGTAATTTTTTTAAGCAAAAAAGCCAAACAATTTCTAGTAACAGCTACTCAGTTGTGAGGATTTGTGCTTTTCTTTGTGTTATATAATAATAATACATTGCATATATTTAGGATTTGGACTGTTGGTTGGGGAAAAAAGCAATTTGAAGATGTCACCGCGATAAGCGTTATTCACATCAGCTACTGACATTTCATTGACTAAAACTAATCGATAAACTGAAAATTTTTTTATAATTTACATTACACCAACGCATATGAGAATGGCTGTATTATAAATTTTGTCACTCAGAACCAGTGGACTGCCATGCATCATCAGAGATACTGTACCTGCATGTCCAGTACTAATGTGGTTCTTCATGTCGTTCTCCTCCATGCAAACGTAGTCACAGACGCTGCAGCAGAGTGAGAACATCCACTGCTCCTTGTCCACATGGAGCGACATGTGGCTGACAAACTGGGCATTCAGCTCCGTCTGGAAATCACACACATGGCAGCTGGACAGAGAACAGAGAGAAAAAGGAAGGAGAATAACAGGAAGGAAGATGGCAAGAATAACAGGGGGGAGACCGTCAGCTTTAGTGTTATATTATGTCTGAATAAATTGATAAGTGGCACAGCGTGGATACATTTCTTTTAATGTAATAAAGACGATTGAAAATAAAATATTTCCACACTGTAGACGTGGCGCTATTTAACTCTTTTTACATCATGAGACACATAAAATTATGAAACAATAGTACAACATTTTGTGAAGTACATCTATTCGCTTTCTTCACACTCAGAAAACTTTATTTTCTGTCATGACAGAAAATCGTTTTGGACGTGGCTCAACACTCAGTGCAAAACAATCTCAGACAGTAAACATACAATAACTTATAAAAATTATTTACACAGGATTCTTGCAGAGAGTAAGAGAAGACTGAGAACATTCTACTTTCTGTAAGGTAAACAGGTAGCTACAGCTAGGAGACAGTTAGCTTAGCTTAGCATAGCATAGCATAAAGACTGTAAGTGGGGACGACACAGCTAGGCTTGCTCTGTCTGTCCCAATTTCAAATAATCAATTATCAACATATCTAAAGCTCACTAAGGAGTGTTTTCGTCACTGTGAGGTTATTACGCAACTCCAGGAACACTACACCCAAATAAGAAATATATCAGCACATAACCCCATGTATAACCACTGTATAACTATTTTATTTGAATAAACAAGATGTTAAATAGGGAGCTTTAGAGGTGCCAGTTAGTGGTTTTTGGACTATCCGTCTCCTGGCTGTAGCTTAATACTTGCATATAAGTCTGGTATTGATTTTCTCATTTAACTCTAGTTAAGAAAGCAAATAAGCACAATTTCCAGATAAATAGCTCACAAAAACAGAGAAAATTGAAAACAGATTACAAAAAAGAGCAGTTGGGGAGGACTTAACTCAAGAAATATATCAGGATATATTTGGGCATCAAGCAGCAGATATAGATCAATCAAAACCTCTGCTATTGGCTCGAGACATCCTAAAAAGAGTTGTGAGTTGGTCTGTTTTCGCTACCTGTAGTAGAAGGGGCAGTTCTTGCGCTCGGCAGAGTCTGCTGTAACAGCGCTGACGATCTGCTCAGCGTCTGTGTTGACCAGCTTGACAGAGTGGATGGTCAGGTGCTGATTGAGGTTAGCCCTACACTTGGCTGCATAAGGACACAGGTGACACTTGTACTTCCTCTCTTCTGCAAAAATAAACACAGACACAAGACCTCGGGTTACTGTAAACATTCACCGAAGATTATATTTCATTAAGTTGCACTCAGCCTCTGAGCCTTTAAAGCAAACTTAAAACTAATGACTAAATGTCTAACCCTGTCTCACCTTCGCCTGACCCCAACTGTAACTCTGATCCTGAGAAGAGGAAGAAAAAAACACCTTGTGATGTCTGACAAAATCAACTTTTCAGGGAAGCATCTGGATATTCCTATGGATGCCACAATTTTATTTGCAAGCACTATAAAACCAAATTAAAAAAATCTAATCATAATATTACCATTTAACCCCAAAACAAATCAACATAACATCATATCTTCTCCCTCTAGCTCCCCCTCAAACACACACAGACACCATTTGCCCCAAGGACATGAAGCCAGGCAACCTTTATGTCGCTGGGGAAACCAAAAAGACCATCACACTGACATATGCCCCTGCTTCTGCTCTCTGTGGTGTGGCCAAGCTGTTCACAGCCAACACTCTCAGATGGTGTGTGTGTGCACGCAAAATGTGAGAGCATGCCCAATTGTGTGGGGGCATTTTGTACACGAGTCTCCATTTGTGCGCCCAGTGATTTAGTCTGCAATTCCAAGTAGGTTGCATTCATTTCAAATCTATTTTGCTTTAAATAAAATTGCATAAGCAGGAGACTCATTAATGTATTATCCTAATAAGGGCCGAGAGAGGGATTGCAGAAGACAGTGACGGAATAGAATGGATCAGTGGGAGCAAAGAAGGGCCAAGTTTGAAAACAGTGTAATCAGGACACAAGGGAGTGTACAGCTTCATCCTGACGAAGTCTTCATTGTCTGAGAGAGAAAGTGAATGAGGGAACCAATCGTGACTTCATCAGAATTACTGGTGCGTGTGTGTGTGTGTGTGTGCACATGTGCGTGCGTGCATGCGTTACTCTGTGAGGCATCCCTCTAGCTGGGTAATTAGATGGGCAGTTTTCCCAGTGAGACTAATCATGGTAGTAATCTCTTTAAAGAAAGGGTAATCTAGTCTAGTCAACCTTATTTACTTACTGTGGGCAGAACAAGGATAAACACACGTGCACAAACTCAGCAGTTAACACATCTATACATTAAACAAAGAGATGCAAATGTGCGGCGGTGGTGTGCACAAACGCTAACGTGGTCAGTGTGTACGTGTGTTTATTTACCTGTGTGTAGAGACAGGTGTCTAGAAAGAGTCTGCTGTCTACCGAACACCTTGCCACAGACAGGACAGGGGAAGAGCTGTTCATTTAGTCTCCACTGGGCAATCTCGTTTCCTGGTTCCCCATCATCCTTTTCCAAGTCTGACACACACACACACACACACACACACACACACACACACACACACACACACACACACACACACACACACACACACACACACACACACACACACACACACACACACACACACACACACACACACACAAACAGAAAACCATCCTTATCATTCACTGCTGACAGTTAGCCACAAAAGCATTTGCAGGTAGACCAAATGCTGTTAAGTCATGTGGCTATAAATCAAACAACGTAACTTTAGTTTAATATTGACGTTATCTTGAAACTGTAACTGCCAAACCATAACACACTGCTGTGGTATGTGCTTATGTACTGATTATGTTGCTAGTGGGAAACTTGATTTTATCCATCTTTTAAAATGTTTTGGGGCAGTTTGCTTTTATTCAATAATAAACAGTTGAGAGAAAAAGGAAACAAGGGTATGGGGCGAATGAATGCACAAAGGTAAAAAAAACAAACCAGGGTTAAGTTGCAATCACAGTACAGAATATGGTGTGTGTGTGTGTGTGTGTGTGTGTGTGTGTGTTAACCACTATGACACCCTATTTACATCCATCTTTAATGAGATTTAACACCAGTTAAACAGCTGGAAACAAACAATATGGGAAACATTGTCTTGTTTCTTCTAGACCTGAAATATGCTTACTCCATTTATTACAGAAAGGTAGATGAGAAGATTGATACCATCCTCATGTCTGTCCACTAAATATGAAGCTACAGCCACCTGCTAGTTAGCTTAGCATAACGACTAGAAACAAGGGCAAACAGCAGGCTAGTTGAGAACCTAGAAAGTGAGTGTGTCTGGCCAAGAAATAGTCTGGCACATAACCCCCAATAAAACCACATCTTGTTGTTTTTACACTTTGGTTTTTGTACGCGTTACTTGGTGAGCTTTAAAGGTGCATGTAGGTGTATTGCTGAACTTTGGAGAGAGCCAGGCTAGCGGTTTCCCCGTGCTTTTAAGCTAAGCTAACTGGCTGTGGTGAATAAGCTTATTTCCAAAAATGGTGAACTATTTCTTTAAAAAAATGAAACTAAATACATCAATAAATAAAATATGATGTTTTCTACCCAGCTTTAATAATCTCATACAGTACTCTCTTTCTGTGAAGGTGCCCATTCCCCTCCTCCCACCACCCATCAGTCCTCAGCCCTCCTATGGAGGCTGTGTGGTTTTCAATGATGCTGGCCTCTACCTTACTGCACAGACTCGCAGATGAGGCTGGAGGGGCAATGGCGACGGGACAAATGAAACGGACGAGAGTCAGAGATGACACCAAATACAGATGTATTAGAGAGTGAAAGACACAAAACACTTGCATACCATTTTACAATCTATGGTTAATGAGTGGTTGTTCCTTTAAGATGCTGTCTCAGTATACCATTACATTCACCCATTTGGCTGCTTTAAATCATGGCAATTTAGTACTCTTTGTTTGAGTATCACATAGCCAAAAGCCAGAAAGTAAAATAGTTTAATCTATGAGGAAAAGTATCATTCCCTTCAGTTCCAGTGTAACAAAACAACTGATACACTGTTGTCTAATTTGCTAATCCACAAGACTGAAACCCATCTTCTACCTTTTGACAGATGCTCCTTGTCTAGCCTGCGGTTGGGATGCAGTGCAAATGCATTCTTAATGTCAACAGCAAGCACCGGTCCTTTGCTCTAAAGCCTGCAGCATACACATATCACTGTAGCTCTCCTTTCTGTATGTCACCCCAACTTCCCTCCCCCTCCACCCTGTAATCAAAGAAATCAAAAAAATGAGTGACTACTTTCAGATACTCTGATAGAATTTAAGTTTCTGCTTTGAATTAAATCTCAAAGCAATTACTCTAGGACAGAGTAATTCACGAGGATAACGTTTTTTACTTTTCTCACTGTGCTATAAAACTTATGCTGATGGAGGCAGGACTTTTACTTACACTACACAGACTGACCTTGGCCTTTTGTAATTGCAAGGTATTAAAAAAAGATCCTTTGAGTAACTTTGAGTTTTATTTTCATTGTTCATAAAGGATGGAACAGTGCTCAGTTTCCCCCTCTCACTAAACGTGATTCTTTTGCGGATGGAAATCAGTGCACATAAGCTAAACAGTTTTGACTTTACATAAGAGAAAAAAAATTAGAAAAGGAATCTTTAAGTCACATATTGTGCAGTTTATATTTTACAGCAAATTGTTGTAGCTTCTTAAAGTCACATTTTACCCTTAAAAATGCTTCTTATTTTTTAAGTTGTCAGACAAAACATCAATGAGGCGTTTGTGGTGGTAAGGATACCACAATGAGGAAAAGCAAAGCATGTTTTCTGTAATTTGGGGATAGGTTTTATATTAACAAAATATTAAAGAACAGATGCATTGGTTTTTGGAAGGTGGTGTAAAATGACATTTTACTGTTGTTGAACTGACTCACAACCCCTGGAGCACTTTTTCCTGTATTTGTCATTTTAAATATTAGAAACTAGTGAATTTATGTTGTGTTTATTGTTGTTGTTTGTTTGCTTTTATTTGTGTCACACCATCCCTCACACATCTTCTAGAAACTGTCAAAGCAAAATACAGCAAACAATTTGGTTTGATTCACGCACACTGAATTCTTATTTTTCCAAAAGAGAGGCTAGTATATGAATTGCAAAGTATCGGTTATATACACAGACAGTTGCAAAATATGGCCAGGGTGCATGTGCACTACCTTTAAGCATCTTTTTTTGTCTCCATATGCTCTTGTATAGTTTTTATTCTATCTTAGTTTTATATACCTCTTATTATTTCTTTCTTTCTTTTACTTTCTCTATTTATCTGTACTATTGATGTCCTTGGGCTGCTGCAAAAACTGAATTTCACCGCTAAGAATCGATAAAGGTTTATCTTATCTTATTTTGTAGTTTTGGTAATATATGTGCCACAAAAGGGTGTTTTGAAATTAATCAAACACTTTTTTTATTTTATTGGATTTGTCAAGTTATGTTATGTCATGCCTATATCACTTAGTATCATTGTAAGAAATGCAAAATGTTCTGAGGGGAATAACAGCTATCATAACTTGGAGTACTGAAAGAATATTTTAATTAACTCAACTTTAAAGAGATACATTACATTCACAGTGCATTTGAATTAGGTAATGAGTAGACATTATTATTAGTGTTCTTTCTAGGAAGTGTAGTTCTTAAATGTAAGCAATGGGCTGCAGACCATGAAATCTTAAATGAGCACAGCCTGCTGCGACATGCAGATTGGTTTTAACTAAAGATGAAATCATTAGTCGAATAGTCAATCGACAGAAAATGAATCGCTAATAATTAATAATATAATTGTGAACATCTTTATCTCTATTCTACTGTAGGAGTGTGGATCACTGTCATTAAAGGTGCTCTAAGCGATGTTGGGTTGTGTCACTTCTTGTTGACGTTCGAAGTATTGTCAAACATAACGGAGGCTAGCTCGCCCCTCCCTCCTCCTCCTCCTCATCCCGTCCCGTCCCCCTCCCTTCCGCGCACTAACCCCCCACTCCCAAATCCTTCTTGTTTCGTGGTGCAGGTTGGCGCAGTTTGTTTTTGTTGCCGTTTGTGAAGCCTGGGTGTCTACAGAGACCGTGTCTTTTTTGTGTGTTCAGGGAACAGACAGCTAGCGGATAGTGAGGAGATGTTTGCTGTATGTGACAAAACATGTCACATGAAAAAAATGCGTGACATCGCTTAGAGCACCTTTAAGGTGATAGAGGGAACATGTGTGATGGTAAATACATGCAAGTAGAATGCAGTATTTTGCTGTGTTTATGTGTGAGGCTCCTCACACAGAGTAAAGCCACACAGGTGGCGAAGGTGTCACAACACAAGACAGGTCAAGAAACTTAGTGTGACCTCGACCAACCTGCAGGCCATGGACTTCCTGACCTCCTGCATTAGCTGGAATCTGCCTTTCACCATGACGGCGGCCCTGCTATCTGACTATTAAGGGCTGATCACACTTCTGTTCTCTAAACTCATTGTCTGTGTATGGCTTATTCTGAGAATCTTAGACCTTCTTATGGGGCTTGTAGCTAAAGCTCAGCACATAAAAGCATTAACTTGTCCTGACTCACAAGTGAGACTAGGGGACGGCCTGGTCACACAGGGTCACGAGAAGCCGGACGGCAAGGTCTCGAGGCCACAACCCGGCAAACACACTGATGATTGAGCCAGTTGGGGTGTGGCATGAGCCTTGAAGTTGGTAATGGTTTAATTAGTGCTATTAGACCGGGAGAGAGAGAGAGAGGAGGACACAAACAAGAAATGAGGGATCGTGCTAAGCCTCAGATGGCAAACTCCTACTCACTTATTCTTTCTTGCTTAAAGGGACAGGCTCACCATGTTTATCTCTACATAGCTAGCCATTAAAATGAGCAGTTTTCTTTGCCCCAAAGATACTGTTGAAGATGATCGCCAGTTATATCGCTCTCAGAGAAATAGTTGTGGACAGAACGTCAATGTCCATGACTATAATAATAAAACACAAATATGTTGATTTTTCCTTTTTTTACATTGTCAAATACATTATTAAAATATCTGCAGTAATGGTGTCAGCTTTTCCTTTTAAATGAACAGCAAGTGACAAGACAATCTTGACACAGCAGCCAATTGTCACTCAAATCATTTTACAACCAGTACATTTTAATAATACTACAATAAACTTAGCTAAACCAAAAGGTGCAACGGCTTTTTTGGGAAATGTGGTATGAACTAACAGGAGAGTAAAGTTCTCCAACCACTGAACAGAAAATCTGTTTGATTAAAGGTCTGCTTTACAGCTGCAACTAACTAATATTTGGAGCAGGGGTGATAAAACAGAGAGAAAAAGGATGAAGAAAAAGAAGAAAAAGAACAGGCATACAGTAGAGACACGCATGGAGGAGAGAAAAGAGTACAACAGTAAAAGAGTGAGCTGAAGCTTAAACACACAAGGGAAAGGGGAGTTGGGCTGGGCGAATTAACTTTCAGGACACTCTTGACACCCAGAAGCCAATCAGATTTTCATTAACTGGCAGAGGGACAGGCAAAGCTGGCACAAGCTAATTAACCTCTGGATCTCTCACTGCCAAAGGAACATGGAGGGAAGTTCTGGGATGCCAGGGAAGAGGGGAAGAGAAGGAGACGGGGGATGCCCTGAGCAGAGGCCCTCGGGTTGGGGAAATGCGTGAGAGTGCAGAAAGGCCGGACAGAGCTCTAAATATGAAACGGGGGAGAGGGGGTTTTACCAGAGAAAAGGGTGAGATCGTGTAAAGTTTCAGGTGGTTAATTGAGATGTGTTTGTGGCAGTATAATGAGATTTAAAAAGGTGTCTTCATGTGTAGTTGGATGTTAAGTAACTCGCCAGGCTACAAAGCTTCTGTGTGAGCGTCTGTGTCGTGTGTGTGCAGGAAGGGTCTGTAAATGCATGTGCATGTACGTATGTGTGTAATGAGCATCTCTGCGTAATCAATTATTTCTCCCAGCTACAGTGAGAATAACTTGAGGACTTGGACGCGTCTTTGAAGATACTGTACTATGAATGATGCAGTGGTACGGACTGTTGACAGTTAATTACTTCCTTGTTTTGGCCAGCTGCAGATCATTTTTCTGTATATTATTTCTTTGGAAATAATCGTTGTGTAAAACAACAAACATAAAGACACTGTGGCTGCAATTAACGATGTTCAGTATTGATTAATCTGCCGATTATTTTCTTGATTAATCGCTAACCGAGTCTATGAAATGTTAAAAAGAAAATGGCATTCAAAACTTCTTGGAGTCGAGGACGATGTCTTCAATTTGCTTGTTTTGTCTGACCAACAGTCCAGAACCTACATACTAAATATACAGTCACATATTAGGGCTGGTCGACTGGACGCTATATCAGCTATCGGTTGAGTACATCGCTGGTTGTTGTTGTCGTTGTTGGGCTGACGGTGGCCAGGAGGGAAATTTTAACATCTTGGCCAACCCTATCATATATGACAACAAAAACCAGCAAATATTTACATCTGAGAAGCTGGAAGCAGAAAATGTTCGACATGTTTACCAGAATGCGTAATTGATTATCACAAATGTGGCCGACTAATTGGTTAATCGACTTATCGCAGCTCTAAAAGACACAAAATGAGCAAAGATAATGTCCATCCATCTACTTCTTGCAATAAACTGATAGTGATAGGTATGTTCCTCTACAACAATTCTAGTCGTGTTTGTTGGTGTTGGTGTGTGTGTGTGTGTGTGTGTGTGTGTGTGTGTGTGTGTGTATATATATGTGTGTGTGTTTTACATGTGTCTTACCGTGGAATAGTGCCCTGGTAGAGGAGCTGGCTTCTGCGGGGGAAGAGCTCTTGGAGCGCGAGTTAAAGGGTGATTGTCTGAAGCACTCGTCCAGGAACGGACTGAAACATGATGCATAATAATAATACTAACAGTTACATGGCTACTAAATTAAAAACATATTTAAACTATATTGCAAAATGCAGGTTATCACCTATCATAAAGCAAATACAGTGTATGATGGACTCACCTGTTTATTCCCACCATGTTACTGTCTTTGTGGTTGTTGGCTTTGCTGACTTTTTCTGAAAAAAACAACAAAACAGATCAAACGCAGTCGATACCATACCATTAACATATTTATATTTTACCATTCATATTTACTCATTACACAATTTAAATCCGACCTTATGGCATTCCAGAAAAAGACAGTAAATGGACATTGAGTTAAGAAACTAGTGTTATAGGTTTTCATTTTAAATCCTGAGTCAACTGTATAGAACAGAGATTTAGACATAGATGTATTTAGATGCCACCAACAATTGCATTTAGTCTGTGAATAAATGGTTACCAAAATGTCCTAAAGCTTCCCTGCACATTGGCCATTATAGAAAAGAAACAAACACTATATTATCCTGATTCCTTGATGTTTAACTCGGCTGGTAAAGCACAGGTTGGTCATGCCAGCATGGGGTGTACTGGCCATCTGGAGTAGTGGGAGTCTCTCTGGTGGGCCTGCCGACCTGTGAGCCGAAAAGTTAGCCCAACAACACCAATTTTTTTTTTTAAATGGGTGGTCACATCAGACAACCCAGATGGCACGTGTGTGTTTGTGTACGGCTGCACTCTTGTATGTAAATGGAGAAACAAAACATTACAAACACCTCTCAATATTATTGAGTCCTTTACCACCGACTGTGGCGTCAAAAACTGCCAAGAGTTGAATCAACACAGCTAACGTCACGTCAAGAAAGAAAAATTTGGATTTATTTCAAGGCTTTTGTATTTGATTGCATTACATTGTACAGATCTACCTAAAAGACCAGTACTAGGTGTACAATAATACTCAAAAGGACATTTCTTCTATTCTTTGGACACACTAGAAAGGTTATAAGGGCAAAACTATTCAAATATTTCATAGTACTACTTTATGAAGAATAAATGCTAAATGTTTGTCCAACTAACCTGTGTCTGAATTGCAATGCAGAGTTTTTTCCCACTCGCATATCAACACCTGATTGTAACTAGCTGCGCTGTTCGTCTCTACTATTCCTAACTTCAGAAGGTTTTTCTTTTTCCAACATAGCAACATGCTGCTCAGAATAATTACAGTGAAGCAACCAAACAATGTGATTGATCAATCACCTGCTGAATTAGACGTCTCCTGGCACTTAATAAGCCAGTATTATATTTCACAAAAAATTGAATATTTTCTCTTGACATTAGTGGAGGCGGTCCTTATTTCAGGCGAGGCAGGGTGCCGCCACTATAAAAAGGCTGCAGGAAATCCTGCAAATAGACATTGATATAGAACCATTAATAGAATGAGTCAAACGTGTCAATAACTGCTTGTGTTTTCCAAAAAGCACCTGTAGGGACACATATGCAAGTGGAAAACCGAGTGCATCCAAGTCCACCTCTGTATACCAGAGATCCCGAGTGCTGTTGTATGAATGAGTCTTTTTAGGTCAAACATGGTTGAAGCTTATGAACTGAATACTTGTTACACAGTAGTACATTTCTAGTTGCTCACAGAGTGATTGAGTCTTAAATACAAATTGTTTTAAGAGGTTTCTAAGTGGTAAGTAAAGTGATAATTGTAAAATTAGCTAACACCACGACATGGCCAGCTGATGTGAGCACAGACTATGGGTTTCAGTATTCATCCGTAAAGAGCACTATACAAAATGCCTGAGAATGGAGACATACTGTATGTGTGAGTTTCAAGGCGATGTACTGAAGTGAATTTCAAAGCTACAACCATCTCAGTGTTCAGAGCGACCTTGCTACTGATGTGTCTCTGAGGTCCTACTGCTCTGGGTAATTCATATTGATTGCTCATTGTGTGACAGCAGCCCACTCTGTTCCAGTCCCCCTCACATTCAGACCCATTTCTAAGGGGGCGGTTGTCGCTGTTGCAAGGCTAGCGATGCCCTGGCCTCCCTGGGTGGGCATAGTGTGTACCCCTTATGCCCTCTCTACCCTCCTTATCCTCTGCCCCCCCTAAACACTCCACTCCGTCACACTGCTCGCCCAGGACAGAGGTCTCTTTCCACGTTGCCATGGAGATGCCGCACGGGAGAAATGTAAAGGGAGGGAGGGGAAGTGCAGGGGGAGAGCGTGTGCAGCCAAGTGTGCTTGAGCCGGCATGTCTGAAAACGAGTCGAGAGAGAGAGAGAGAGAGAGAGAGAGAGAGAGAGAGAGAGAGAGAGAGAGAGAGAGAGAGGGGGGGGGGGCGTTTGTGCAGACACCACTCCCCATGGGGCCTGTGTGAGTGTGTAAAGGTGTGCATGCAAGACTGTGTGGGAAAGAAAGACTGTCAATGTGTGAATTTGTGAATATGTGTGAGAGCAAGAAGAGGAAAAAGATTTTACACAAGCTTGTTTCTCTATTTGGCATTTAAGCGAAGCAATCCGAGGCTGGATAGAGCTAGGGTCACAGCCCAGGACTACAAGCCTGACCCCCCACACACATACTCACGCAGCACCTTTTCCCTGAGGGGGCGATGGTTCCACCTCAAAGCTCCGTCTTAATCTAGCAATACAAACAGCTGTCTGCTGCTTCAATGTCACTTTCATGGCCGTACAGGTAAAAAGCAGGATGTCATTACATGTCGTATATCCTCGACTTTACAACAGAGCCACCAGAGGACAGAAATGGAAACATGTAGGTTTTATGGTTGAGTATAAAAAACTGTCCAAGGTTTACACCGGTGCTACAGGGGGAAAAAAACGACATGTTGCTGTGTGTGTGTGTGTGTGTGTGTGTGTGTGTGTGTGTGTGTGTGTGTGTGTGTGTGT
Source organism: Sander lucioperca (assembly GCF_008315115.2). Lineage (NCBI taxonomy): Eukaryota > Metazoa > Chordata > Actinopteri > Perciformes > Percidae > Sander > Sander lucioperca. The sequence goes on from NC_050176.1 coordinate 33,617,812, forward strand.
GTGTGTGTGTGTGTGTTATGGATCTACTGTTGCTCAGAGTGTGTGTCTGACAGCATACATGTCTGGAGGGAACATACCTGACAGTTTGAACAGTAGTTCCGAGGCCATTTTGACTGATATGTCCTGGGAGAAGAGGTCTTTCTGGGGACGGGCCAACGTCTCGGGGAGGTTACTCATTGGCTCGGTCTTCTCACTAGCCCCTAAAGTGCTGAAGGTCAGCAGGTGAGAGGCCGGTGGGGTGAGTTCTGCAGGGGGTGGGTCCACCTCCATGGGCTCTACCTTTACTTTCACCTTGTACTGATCCTGGTACTGATCTTTGTTGTTCTCTGCAGCAGATGATTGAACAAGAGGACAAATACTGGTTAGACTCTGAAGAGATTGAATCGCTATACATTATCTGAGGGTAAAGATTTTTGTTTTATTCACAGAATGGAGGTTACAGTGACCGTTTTAAGGATTATACACTAACCAGAAAAATAGAAACCCGTGCAATGTGATGCAATGCAATAGCCTTTGCTTTTCTGTCTTTGTGCTGATAATACTCATCTACGGTTACTTAAGTAGGATATTAAATGCAGGACTTTTACTTGTAATGCACTACTTTAACACAGTGTTATTAGTACTTTTACATCTTTATAGCCTTGATATGGAAAAATCCACAAAAAAAAACTATTAATAACTACTAATCTAATCTAATAACACTTTTTGACTTTCACCCGGCTGTACAAGTAAATAATGCATCCAGCATACACGTGTAAAGATGTTGTATAGACTGAAATAGGGAAATCCAAATAACATTGCAGCTAAAGCCGAGCCGGTTGCCATCTAGCTGTGTAATTATTAGAGCAAGAGGGCATCAGCAGGTCACACTGTCACGTGTGGGAGCTCATGTACGTTCACTGAAGCAAACAGGAAAGACGCCAAAACACTTCAAATGGTAACTAAAAAGCAAGTAGGATAGAAGAGTCTCAGATTGAAAGTCGTTTGCGTTCAGCACATGAACAATGGACTGAAAGGGTGAAAACAGCTGTTGACTCACTTCTCATACAAGTTCAAGAGGTGAGGCGAAGTGAGCAGGCTAAAAATAGTCGAGATGGCATCTGCGAGGAATGTCCCGAGCAGATCTGCAGAATCAAACACTGACTCTCCTCTCTCTATGGATATTAAACAAAAGGCTAAAGGCAGCCATAAAAAAATATTGGAGAATATTAAAAGGAAACAGTGATGCAGGCTTTATTTCCTATTCCGTTGTTCTCTAATGGCCGCTGTGACTAAATTTACTTGATTAAATGTAGGTCTACTTTAGGCTACAGTAAGTATACACTGCAGCTGTAGTACATACGGTAAATACATAAATAAATCATTGATTGGTACACCCGTTAGCATCTGTATATCCAAGGTATCTGATCTTTGACGGCAGGGATGGCAGGAGGCAGGGTCTCAGTGTGGCGACAGGCAGGAGCAATGTAGTGGGGTTGATACAGTGCTGCTGACATGGCGACTCAGCACGATTATGGGATACATGAATTTGGCAGGGCATCGGGAGCAGTGGGAGGGGCAGGGGGGAGGTTAGAAGAGCTGGAGAAAGAGTAGGGAGGGGGGGGGAGATACAAGACAGTAACCCTGCGCTAACCCTGCCACCCCTCCCCTTCACATTCTCCACTCCTCTGCTGAACGAGGCCAGTGTAAGAGACCAAGACTGGACCTGCAGTACATTGTGTGCACGTGTGAACACGCAAGAGTACTGAATCAGTATGTGTGTATGCTACTGTGTTTATGTGGGTGAATTAAAGTGTAAACTCCCCCTTGCCACCTCCCTAAAGTCCAGGTGGAGCCAGCATGTGGGGGACACTGACAAGCATCAGCCGTGCTAATCCCTTAATCAGGTGGCCAGAGTTGGCCAAGAGTAACCTAGGAGAGGCGGATGGAGGGGCAGAGCAGAGGAGGAGAGAGGCGGGAGGGATGGGAGGGGGCACAGCTCTGTAAGGGTCAACAAAGGGACATGCGAGCTTCCATCATTGGATCACCACCCTAACGACAGAGGCTGAGTGGACGGCTGCACTGCAAAAACACACACAGTTACACACAAAAAAAACCATCCATGTACTAACATATACTATATGCACTTGAGCTCCCAGCGCAGGGACAAACATGCTTACGACTCAAAGAGCCATTACAGAGAGGTCACGTGACACAGAGAGAAAATATTTGGCCGTAAACACATTGACACCACATTGAAAGCATCGCATCACAATAGGCCAGATCAGAAGTCTACCTGTCGCACAATGAAAACATGGCCTTACTCCCACACTGGTAATAGCTATAGCTTTTTGGTCAGGGTCATGACCTAATGTTCTGAAGCCATAAAAAGCAGCCCTCTGTCTGCCTGAATCCAGCTTGTGTGTGTCTGTAAGTGAGAGCGTGAGAGTGTGTGTGCATATGTGTTTGTGCCCTGTGTGTCTATGGGCGCATGTGTCATCCCCTCTGGTGCAGAAGCCTCTTCTGTGATACACCAGCTGCCATTAGGCCACAGATCAGGTCTAGAAGAATGCGTTTGTACAAAAGTGCCTGTGCCCTTTCTCAAAAAATATCAGCTTCTCCCTAGTGTCAGAGTTTCTCTAATTCCTCTGAATATTACTTCAAAATATGCCTGTAAAAAAACAGTGTACGGTGTATGATAGTTGTACCACCACCGAAATGAAAAATGCTATGTGGTGGTTTATATTGTTTTAAAAACACGCCAGAGCCATTTTGTGGTAATATTTGTGAGATATTAGAAACAAGGGAAACTGATTTCTTTAGTATTATTTCATTAGAAATAATCTCATTAATTACATTGTCATGTTCACAATTTGGCCTAGATTTTGAAGAATATTAATCTTGCAACAAAATGCACAATGTCCTTTTCAGAGTTTGGCTGGCTGTCCTCGTGCCTGAACATAACATTGGGACAACATGGTCCAATGTAACTATCTGTACTATTATTTAAATTACCAACATCATATTGTTCTATATAAATACAATTTTTAAAAACCTTTAGTGCAAAAATTCCATTCCCTTTTCTCCCCCGAAGGTTTCAAAAGTGAATTGCTTAAACGTTTTTCTAATTTAGAAGCAGTCATAATTAAATACACATGTACACATCTTTGTTCTCCTGGCTTGCCTTTACCTTCAGTCCTTAAGATTCATGTCTCTGCTTAAAGAAATGCACATAGATCCTATTCACGAAGCTCTGCATGTGCAACATGGCATCATGACTTTGCGTAAACATACATGGCACTTTCCTAAAAACAAATGGCGTGTTTTCTGTACACATTTTGAGCTATCCACGTGTATGTCTACGCTGTATACAGCGGATGTAAACATACATACCACGTGGCATCGCCACGGGCCGTGCTATCGCAAGAACAACGTCACACGCGTGTAAAAAAAAAAGGTTGGGTTTAGGAAAAGAACATTAGGGGAAGGCTTTATTTTAAAAAAAAAAAAAAAAAAAACAGTTGATAAACACCACACGCGGGACGCGATCCCGGCTCTCCCGGGTGAAAGTCCTGTGTTCCGCCACCCCAACCAACCTCCATCCTTTCATACTACTCGCTACGGCAATAATTCACATATAATGTAGGTCAATAGAGGCCAAACGGCGTTGATAAACACGCTAAACAACAATTATGTAAAAATGGCATACGAATTGTAACTGTCGACTCCTTCGGTCCGGTCTTCGGGCTCCTTCACCGCCACCACCAGTGTCTAGACTCCATCGGGGCGACATGCCTTAGTTTCTCTACCCCTTTATAAAAATATTTTATAATGATGGAGTCTAATCTCCAAAGACACTGTACATTTCATATTATGCATATGTACAATAAACCTTTGCATATCTGCAACAAAGTATCTTCTGATTGAAATGACAAACATTTTAACATTGCATTAGTTGGGTTAAATGTTGTCCAAATGTGGCTGCAAGGCTGCAAACGAGAGCTTTTTTGAGCTCCATTTGGTTTTTTAATGGCAAACATATTGCATGGTTTTACAATGTGTGTCAATGTGATCTGTATGCCAACCAAGTTACGTTACATGCATATACTGTACATACCTTGTTCCCTCTGATGCAGCACTACTCAAGTTTTGAGTCAGAATTAAAGTGACTGGGGTTTGTGCGATGTTCTGTTTTTAGTGATCAACTTTGACCTCAGGTGTCTACTTGAATCTGCATGGACGTGACAGCCTTTTTTGCTGAGAATGAGGCACAAACCCAGGCCAGATCCGTAACTACACAAAAAAAGGTCATGCACCATTAGTGACTTAATGCATGCAAAGTCAATTTATTGCACCACTTTGATGCATCGATGGCACAGGAACAACTTGAGCAGACAGGCAGTGAGGGAAAGGAGGAAGGTTAAAGAAAGGGAAATAAATTGTCAAACAGTGCCAGAAACGAACATCCGAGGGTAAGAGAGGAAACAAGTAAGTGGGATGAGAGAGAAGAGCTGGGGGAGGACAGAAGGATGAGGAATGGCTTGAGCCTAAATGACAATCTCTCTCTCTCTCTCTCTCTCTCTCTCTCTGACCTGCTCAAACAGGGGTGAAGAGTTCATGTGCTTCAAAGGCTGCAGTGTGGAGACTGCATGTCATGTGGGAGCCACAGCAGCCTTGCCTGCAGACTTCACAGACAAGCTGCTGCTACAATTGATCCTCAACCAGCTAGCTCTCAGTAGTTCAGCCTTCCAACAGTTGCAAACTGCAGCTACATTGGACTCTAGAGTAGCACGCTTGATAAACAGCCCATAAGGAGCCAGATAATGGCCCTTATAAAAGTGGTCCTAAACAAATAACATTTGGTACAAGCCGGAGCTGGTCCAAGACTAGGAACGTTTCATCCTGGTCAAGACAAAAGACGACAAGCGATTTGCCTCGGTAATTCTGTCAATCAACGTCCGCATATAAAACTGCATTTATGTAAATGGAACCATAGGCAGTGATAAGAAGCCAGTGAGACAGAAAGAAAGAAGTGGAGGTAGGAAGGGTGGGAATAAAGAGAGGTCAGCGAGCGGCCACACTGAGGGGTCATGGCGAGGACACTGTCAGAGCAGTGTAGGGCTTAAAAAACAGTAATACTGTACAGTAATGCTAGTGTTGTGGATTTGAATGGTGAACTGCTTACACATTCTGCTGTGATAAGCCATATTGAGTAAATAGTGAATCCTTTTATGTGAGTGTATAGATAAATAATGAGCATTACATTCCATTTTCAACTAAAAAGGGAAGGGATATATATATATATATATATATATTTGGGGTGGAACGGTACACTGAAGTCACAGATCGGTTCATACCTCGGTTCAGACATCACGGTTCGGTACAATGGAGGGAAAAGCATAACAAAAATGCAGAAGGCAATTTTTTTTTTATTGTGCATGTCTCAGGCTGTACCACCTAGTGTCATCCAGTCTCTCCCCTGAGCTAGCTGCAACAGCCTGAAGTGTATAAAGATGTAAACAGTAGGCTAAACAATAAGTAGGCTACCCCACATCATCTCTAGACTCCATCTGGAACTTGTAAACAAAATAAGACAATCAGCTAGTAGGCCTAGTGTGATATGGGAGACAAGCGCTGCTCTCATATGTGAATGCACAGAGCAGGGGTGTTAAAAGAGCAGCTTCGGTTACACAGAGCAGTTGGCAAATTGCGGCGTTAGCTTCACACGCTAACAGCGGAGCTAGCAGCAAACAGCGAAGGTAACGGCGGAGCTAACAGTTAACGGCGGAGCTAAAAGCGGAGCTAACAGCGAAGCAAATGGGCCTGGAAGCCATTTGTGGTCGAGGCAAGAAGGGATACAGCTACAGTACATCCGTGTTTGGTTGTATATGGAAGGGACTAGTTTGCTTCGTGTGGACTCACTCACTGACATATATATGTAAGGACTCACTGGACCGACTTGACATGTAGGCGGCGCTTGGGAGCTTCAGAGCTAAGGCGGGGCTACAGATTAGGTGTCCCTAAGAAACGTGTATGTAACAGTAGTTCCACATTACATTAATTCATTTGCACGCGAGTTTTATTTATTTTTATACCGTGTGTAACCCTCCTACTCAATTCCACTTTTTTTGGGATTTACCATGTGCATGGGAAATGAATTGGTGAGAGGTTACTAGAATTTAAAGTTAGGATGTATCCACAGCAACTAAAACTTCGGGCATGCGACTCTGCTAAAGTGTAGCAAGGCCTGGTTAGCTTAAATATAGCTATACTGTGTTTGTTTGTTTGTTTTCACTGTGAGCATAAAACTCCCATGCACATATACTTAACCACTATAACCCTTATTTGCAAAAATAAAAAAAATAAAATCACATTTCAATCGCACACACTTAAATATCAGACCACAAAGATTGAATGCTATACTCAAAATGTATTTATATTTATTTCCAGAACCAGGTGAGTTAACCTTTCAAAATGTCCTCATAGTCCAAATGAAATGACTGGACAATACCCCGGGGTTTTTTCTACTATGTCTCAGTTTTGTGGTACCACAACGTTGGCGCGCTTGTTGGAGCTCAGTGGAAATCTTTCCAGAGAATATTGTCTGTACTCACGGTTCCTTGGTAACAGAAAGATTATAGTGACCATCTATCCGAACCCTTCTGTCCAGTGGTGAGATACACAATGAGGAAACCCGTCCTGAAACTCCGTCCGTCCCCAAACACAGACACCTCCGACCTGCAGCGCGAATCCTGAGCACATCTATTGCAGCAACATGGGTGGCAGCATTCAGAAACTCGGTGGCAAAGTGGGTTTCTGAATATGTAGTAGCAGTTCGCACATGGCTATGGCGTTAGCTCCACTTCAGTGAAATCTCCGTGGTCGATTTAACCTGCTCCAAGACAAAGCTCACTCTCCCGTTTAACAGGGTTACACACTAACAAAAAAACAAGAAAAAAAAATTCCCCCGGCTCTTAACTTTGATGACCAGTAATGTAATCAATAGTACATAACTTACAACTAGCTCGTAGCTATCTCTACGTCTCTTTTCTCGTCACTTTCTTTTTCCGTCTCCCTTTTTTTTAGTCCCGCCCCCTAAAAAAATTCCGGTAGGTTGCCAAACTGCGCTCTGGATGGCACTGATTGGATAATAAACAAAACTGACACCTGGCCACCCAATACAAAATAAAATGACAGAAGGTTCAAAGGTTACTCACAACAGAGGATATTTCAACACCTCACAATTATATAACTCGATAACAAATATGAATTAATATTAAATATTAATAACAAAAAAGGTATTACACAACAGGAACAATTGAACTGGCCCATATTTCAGGATATACTGTATTTCTGGTAACAGGACACAAAATAAACAATATATAAATTTAGCAGGGTGCTACATTCTCCCCCCACAAAAAAAATGGTCATGCCCTCATGACATGTCTAACACCGTATATCACATACAAAAAAAATAAATAAATAAATAAACACATTTCCTTAAAAGATTGTGTTAGGCAGATTATTAACATTCCCTTTAACCTATCCACTTGTAAAAAGAGCTTTTGTGTCTCTTAATAGGAGATGAGGCCTCTTTCTTGTCATTAATCTCAACTACGGTAACACTATGTGTACCAACTGCCACTGACGTTGGGTTCCCTAGGAAGTCATAAGTTAGTCTGGTTGGAGCTTTCTTTAGTCTCTGAAGTCGAGTTGTCTTGTCAGAGCTTTCTGTTACACTGTCTAGTCTCTCAGCTATTTCGTCTGACGTCTGTATTTCAGTGTCTCTTTCTCGTTTCACAATTTCTGCAGTCACATTTTGTACCAAATGGTCATCCTCCTCCACTGCGGCAGGTTCTTCAGCTGTCTCATCCGTTTCTGGGTTACTTGTCAAAACAGCCAGATCCAAATCCAGATTGAAAGGCTCACCGTGATCAATGTTTTGAGGTTCTGATCCTGGCAACTCTCGTGGTACATAATAGTCATACCATACACCCATCTCATCATCTTCGGAGTCAGATGTGGCCTCCATCTTATCATCCTGTTCAGGCACTGGTAAGCAAGGAGTATCATAGTTCTCTTTTCTCTTTTCTTTGAGCCGTCTGCTTGCTCTTCTTCGTTTTGGGGGCTCCTTGTTGATCTCAGGCCGCAGCCGCACTTCCCTTCCGATTGGCAGAATGTGATTGCGGTGCAGTATCTTTTCAGAGCCATGTCCACTCTCTGGCTTCAGTTTGAACACGGGCAAACCAGGCAGTTGACTCTCCACAATGTAAGGAGTATCTTTCCACCGATCAGCAAGCTTGTGCTTCCCTTGTAAACCAAGGTTTCGGATCAAGACCCTGTCCCCAGAATTTAATGGACAGAAACGAACTCTCTGATCATAGCGTTGCTTGTTCCCTTCATTTTTCTTCTCTGCCATACTCCCAGCCAACTGATAGGCAGCTTGGAGCTCACGTTTCATGTTTTTGACATACCTCAAGTAGGATTTTGTGGAGGTGCCATCACTTGAGACCCCGAATGTCACGTCTACTGGCAGCCTGGCTTCCCGTCCAAACATTAGAAAATATGGAGAATAGCCTGTTGACTCATTCACTGTGCAATTGTACGCATGTACAAGATGGCTGAGGTGTTTACTCCATTTACTTTTGTCTTGTGTTTCCAAGGTTCCAAGCATGTCAAGAAGAGTTCTGTTGAAACGCTCAGGCTGTGGATCACCCTGAGGGTGGTAGGGAGTGGTTCTGGATTTCTTTATGCCAAGCATGCTCAACAGTTCATGGATAAGGCGACTTTCGAAATCCCTGCCTTGATCTGAGTGCACCCTTCTTGGCAAACCATAGTGGACAAAGTACTGTTCCCACAGCACCTTAGCGACAGTCGATGCCTTTTGATCTTTAGTTGCAAAAGCTTGAGCATACCTTGTGTAATGATCTGTAACTACGAGCACATTGCAGATATTTCTGGAGTCAGGCTCAATAGTCAGAAAATCCATACAGATGAGATCCATCGGTCCATCACTATTGAGATGTGACAACTCAGCAACTCTCTTAGGCAGAGTCTTTCTCTGAACACACCTTGGACAGCTCTTACAGTACCTTTCGATCTGAACTTTCATGCGGGGCCAGTAAAACCTCTCTTGTATCAGGCCGTATGTCTTGTCAAACCCCAAATGGCCCGATTGGTCATGCAACGACTGGAGCACAGTTGTTCTGAACTCTTGTTGGAGCAACAGCTGCCGCCGAGCTGGTTTGTTTGGTGGATGGCTCATTCTATACAACACAGAGTCTCTGACCATTAGCTTCTCCCACTCTTTTAACAACAGTGACACATCAGGATGTTTCTCTTTGTTGGCGTGGTTGGCACTTTTCTGAATGATAGCACGCCACACTTCTCCAATGCACGGGTCTTTCTGTTGAGAATTTGAGATTTCTGCTGCGTTCAATTTGGGCAACTGCTGAGAGTTCAGAAATGACAGGTTGCAATAGGCTCTGGGCACCCCACCTTTGGATGAACCCATGAGATCTACAGCTCTGCACCGGCGACCGTGAGGTACTCTGACTTTGGACATGTGACAGACAGCTTGGACTGTGGTGGCAAGCAGTGTTTCCTTCTCCTCATGAAAAGCATTGTGGTTTGCATGAGGACGCCGTGACAATGCATCCGCATCCACGTTCTGTTTTCCAGGCCGATACTTCAGACTAAAATCATATGTTGACAATTCCGCCAACCATCGATGCCCTGTTGCATCCAATTTAGCTGTAGTTCAGACATACGTTAATGGATTGTTATCAGTGTGGACCTCAAACTTGACTCCATAGAGGTAATCATGCAACTTGTTGACAACAGCCCATTTCAAAGCCAAAAACTCAAGCTTATGCGTGGGATAATTCTTTTCTGCTGGAGAGAGGCTTCTGCTGACAACAGCAACTGGGCGCAAACCTTCTCCCTGATCCTGATAGAGGACACCTCCCAATCCTTCTCTGCTCGCATCAACATGCAGCACATATGACAGTTTTGGGTTGGCGATCGCCAGCACAGGCGCCTCTGTAAGACTTCTCTTTAAAGCCTCAAAAGCTCTCTCACAGTCTTTATCCCACCTAGCCCCAAAAGTCTCAGAAGGATGGTACCAATCTTTTGTTGCTGTGCCTGCTTGTGCTTTCCTCTGCTCTTTGATGTCTTTATTTTTCTTTGCCCCTTTCCCTGTCTTTCCAGCCACAATGCAGCCCTGAAGCAACTGGTTGAGGGGATAACAGACTCGGGAGAAATCTTTTACAAAACGTCTGTAATATCCACAGAAGCCAAGGAAGGAACGAAGAGCAGTGATGTTTTCTGGGCGTGGCCATGACTTCACAGCTTCAATCTTTGCCGGGTCTGTAGCAATGCCATTTCTAGACACAATGTGGCCAAGGTAGGTAACAGAGGAGCAGCAGAACTGACATTTATCCAACGATATCTTTAATCCTTCCTCCTTCAATCTGTCAAGGACTTTAAGAAGGCGCTGCTCATGTTCCTCTAACGTTCTCCCAAAAACGATCACGTCATCCAGATACACCAGCACTTCCAGTAGGTTCATATCGCCAACAGTCCTTTCCATAATTCGTTGAAATGTGGCCGGGGCCCCACAAATCCCCTGCGGCATCCGCTCAAACTGATAAAACCCTGCTGGGCAAGTGAAGGCTGTCTTTTCTTTATCCGCAGCAGCTAAAGGGATCTGATAATAGCCACTTCTGAGGTCAAGCACACTGAACCACTGGCTACCACCCAGACAGGACAAAGCATCTTCCACACGAGGGACTGTATACTGGTCCGTAATCGTTCTCCTGTTTAACGTCCTATAGTCCAGGCACATACGTATGGTGCCGTTTTTCTTGCGAACCACAACTATTGGGGAAGCATAGGGGCTTCTGGAGTCTGAAATGATTCCGGCCTCTTTTAGATCATTCAGATGCTTCCTCACATCCTCCAAATCACCCGGTGGTAACCGTCTAGAACGTTCTCTGAAAGGTCTATCATCTGTCACACGAATGCTGTGTTGTGTGCTCTTTGCACAACCCACATCAAACTCACTGCAGGAGAAAACCTCTTTTCTCTCCATCATCTTTTGACACAGTCGCTCCTTCCACTCAGGAGGCACAGGAGAGTCACCAAAGTTAAAAGAGGACAGGGACAATTTAGGTGTTGGCAGCTTAGGGCCCTCCCTTTCAAGGACTGTATTTATTACATCTACAGGGAATAGATGAGCAATAGGAATTCCACGTTTTAATGTCACATTATGACTGGACACATTTCTCATGGTGACTGTGCTGCGACGACATTGAACAGCAGTGGACTTTTCAACAACAGGCATGACCAGAAGCTCTTCAGGAAAACAATCCTCTTCTGGACGGTCTATAAGAACAGCTTGGCTAGAGAGACCTCCAGGAAACTTTGGAATACCAACAACTGTTGCAACGCCGCCAGGTGGCAGAGTGAACGGCTTGTCTCTTGTGAACCAGACTGTTCCTCTTTTTGTCTCAGCTGTGTCGTCAGGAGTTTCCCGAAACTTCTCATAAGCTTCTTTTATTACTGGATGAACAGACAGGGTGTTAAGAAAATTGTCTCCTCCATGTGTTTTGCATGCATGGAACAGTCTTCGAACTATAGAAGTGTTTGTGCCAACCACAATGGAAACATCCCCTGTCATGACCGGATCTGGACACACAAGCACAAGTGTTTCTACGGTCTCAGCTACTCCGACTACATCTCCAGTAAACTCAAGCTTCAAGCACATATAACCATTATATGGATACTCCTTTGCGCTGAGGCCCCAAATCTCCAGGCACTCAATAGGGGTCAAAGGCAGGTGCTTCAGATACTTGTCATAAAAGGAGCGATACAGTAGGGTAACTTGGGACCCGCTATCAAGTAAAGCTTTGGCGTAAATACCCTAAATTTGTACTGAGACAATAGAGCTAGGTCCAACTAAACCCTCTGGCAGGTTAGCCTGCTTTTCTGGTAGCGTGTCACACTTTGTGGAACGTATCTTCTCCGGAGCGTCAGGCCGTTCCTCTACTGAGCTCCTGGAAAGTTTCCCATCGGCTGTTTTATTTTCAAGAGACGCTTGTTAACTTTTCTGAGATTTTCTGGGTTCTGACACTCCCGCTGGAAATGACCATCTTCACCACATCTGTAGCAAAAGACATCAGCACGATACTGAGGTTTGGGAGCTCTCTCCTTCACACGTGCATATGAGTTTCCAGTAGCTTTCTGGCTGGGGTTCTGGTCTACCTGCTGTGCCACACTTGCTGATGCAGTCACAGAGACAGAAAGGAGGCGTGCAACATCAGTCTTGAGACCTTGAAATTCTTTCCTTAGACTCTCTATTGCAGGATCTTGCAGGACTGGCGCAGGCTCTGGCGGTACAGGTACAACTGAGGCTGTAGCACACTCTGCACGCTTACCAATAGCTAAAGATGCAACCTTCTTTACATTCGGTCTTTCAAGGATCATCTCCTCTTCTTCTCTTACATCCCGAAGCAACTCAGTAAAGCTGGGAGGAGGCTTGAGTTTGTAAGTCAGTCTTATGCGAAGGGCTACGAGGTCATGAGGCAGAGAACCTCTAGCAACTTGATCAATGCGCGCTCGGTTCATGTCAATCACTTCAATTCCACCTTTACGATGGACTGCATGCAATAGCTTGTCTAATCTGAGTAAGTAGGCTGATAATTTCTCACCATCTTGCTGGAATGTATTACGAAACCTTACCATGAGATCAGCTGCACTGTCTGTGGTTCCAAAAGCTGTTTCAAGGGCTTTAAGGTAGTCATTGGCAGTGGCCTGGGGATTAGTGACTCTCAAACCTCTGACAATATCTGCTGCTGGCCCTTTAAGACTCTCAGCTACTCTCTGTCTCTTGACAACATCAGAACACTGCCACTCGTCTAACATGTGAGTGGTCTGTTCCGCCCAAGCATCATACTCCTCTTCTCCATGTGGAGTGGGTTTCATACCTGAGAACATGCGTAGCTTGCGATAGCCCGGTCCATCTACAGGCGTGGCTTGACATTTTTCAACTAGTGAGGAGATGGCATTCACCAGCTTTGTGTTCAGGTCTGGAGCGGTGGGTGGAGCAGAAGCAGAGGTTAGTAAGTCTGTTACATCAGCTAGTGTCTTCCCTTCATTTGCTAAGAATGACAGCAACTTGGAATGGAAGTCTCCTTCACCAGTTACATGAACACTCTGGGTCTCAGTAACATTCACTATCCAAGGTCCAAACTCATCTCCAGCTAGTAACTGTTCAGGTATGTCAGTCTTAGTTTTAGTCGAAACTGTTAATGATATGACTAACTGGCTTTTACTGAAGTGTTCTACACACCGTCCTCTTATTTTACAGGGACCGAAAACTTCAGCCTCATCCAGTACCTTATACATAGTAAAGTTTCTCTTGGTGTTACTGATGAGACTAAGCACAAATGCTTTCCTTGCATCAATACCTTTGTCTATACACCATTTGATAACCTGTTTTGACTCCATGTTATATTAGCTTTAGATACACAGAATTAAAAAAAAAATGGCTATAGGGCTTTTAAGCTACCTCATTTAACACTGACTTTCCCTTTTTTTTTTTTTTTTTAGAACATGCTCACAAAAACAAAGCAACAGTAAACAACATCCCGGACGAGCCCCCACGTGTAACCCTCCTACTCAATTCCCCACATCATCTCTAGACTCCATCTGGAACTTGTAAACAAAATAAGACAATCAGCTAGTAGGCCTAGTGTGATATGGGAGACAAGCGCTGCTCTCATATGTGAATGCACAGAGCAGGGGTGTTAAAAGAGCAGCTTCGGTTACACAGAGCAGTTGGCAAATTGCGGCGTTAGCTTCACACGCTAACAGCGGAGCTAGCAGCAAACAGCGAAGGTAACGGCGGAGCTAACAGTTAACGGCGGAGCTAAAAGCGGAGCTAACAGCGAAGCTAACGGCGGAGCTAACAGCTAACGGCGGAGCTAAAAGCGGAGCTAACAGCGGAGCAAATGGGCCTGGAAGCCATTTGTGGTCGAGGCAAGAAGGGATACAGCTACAGTACATCCGTGTTTGGTTGTATATGGAAGGGACTAGTTTGCTTCGTGTGGACTCACTCACTGACATATATATGTAAGGACTCACTGGACCGACTTGACATGTAGGCGGCGCTTGGGAGCTTCAGAGCTAAGGCGGGGCTACAGATTAGGTGTCCCTAAGAAACGTGTATGTAACAGTAGTTCCACATTACATTAATTCATTTGCACGCGAGTTTTATTTATTTTTATACCGTGTGTAACCCTCCTACTCAATTCCACTTTTTTTGGGGATTTACCATGTGCATGGGGAATGAATTGGTGAGAGGTTACTAGAATTTAAAGTTAGGATGTATCCACAGCAACTAAAACTTCGGGCATGCGACTCTGCTAAAGTGTAGCAAGGCCTGGTTAGCTTAAATATAGCTATACTGTGTTTGTTTGTTTTCACTGTGAGCATAAAACTCCCATGCACATATACTTAACCACTATAACCCTTATTTGCAAAAATAAAAAAAAATAAAATCACATTTCAATCTTCTCAACTCAATCACTTAAATATCAGACCACAAAGATTGAATGCTATACTCAAAATGTATTTATATTTATTTCCAGAACCAGGTGAGTTAACCTTTCAAAATGTCCTCATAGTCCAAATGAAATGACTGGACAATACCCCGGGGTTTTTTCTACTATGTCTCAGTTTTGTGGTACCACAACGTTGGCGCGCTTGTTGGAGCTCAGTGGAAATCTTTCCAGAGAATATTGTCTGTACTCACGGTTCCTTGGTAACAGAAAGATTATAGTGACCATCTATCCGAACCCTTCTGTCCAGTGGTGAGATACACAATGAGGAAACCCGTCCTGAAACTCCGTCCGTCCCCAAACACAGACACCTCCGACCTGCAGCGCGAATCCTGAGCACATCTATTGCAGCAACATGGGTGGCAGCATTCAGAAACTCAGTGGCAAAGTGGGTTTCTGAATATGTAGTAGCAGTTCGCACATGGCTATGGCGTTAGCTCCACTTCAGTGAAATCTCCGTGGTCGATTTAACCTGCTCCAAGACAAAGCTCACTCTCCCGTTTAACAGGGTTACACACTAACAAAAAAACAAGAAAAAAAAATTCCCCCGGCTCTTAACTTTGATGACCAGTAATGTAATCAATAGTACATAACTTACAACTAGCTCGTAGCTATCTCTACGTCTCTTTTCTCGTCACTTTCTTTTTCCGTCTCCCTTTTTTTTAGTCCCGCCCCCTAAAAAAATTCCGGTAGGTTGCCAAACTGCGCTCTGGATGGCACTGATTGGATAATAAACAAAACTGACACCTGGCCACCCAATACAAAATAAAATGACAGAAGGTTCAAAGGTTACTCACAACAGAGGATATTTCAACACCTCACAATTATATAACTCGATAACAAATATGAATTAATATTAAATATTAATAACAAAAAAGGTATTACACAACAGGAACAATTGAACTGGCCCATATTTCAGGATATACTGTATTTCTGGTAACAGGACACAAAATAAACAATATATAAATTTAGCAGGGTGCTACACGTGTATTCTCCGTGTAAATTCATGTACCGAACCGAGACGCCCGTACCGTTTCGGTTCAATACGAATACATGTACCGTTCCACCCCTAATATATATTTGTAATATAAATAAATATTAGTATACTTAGTATTGGTTCACTCCTAAAGTTGCCATATTATTTCACCTATTTATATTGTTTTAATTTGATTTAAGAAAGAATTTTCTTTGTCACTTAACAGTTGCTGATCAGTGCTTCGATACGTTTTCCTAACCTATAATTGTGCTTTACTGTCATGGTGCAGTCGGTAGGAGTAGTGCTATGACATGTACGCTCCATACAAACAAGGTAGTGTAGGGCAAGGTGTTGGTAAATTGTAAATCAAGTAAATAAACACATTCTACAACCAGTAGACACATGTAGAAAAAGAACAACCAACAATGTCAATAATTCTGTCTGCATCTATCATCCTAAACTGCTTTTGGACTTTAGGAAAGCCTTCCACTTCCACACGACTAAATCCCTACAGCTACCTGAAGGCAGCAGGATATGTACAATGTGCGTTTTATCTGTAACAAGTGCCGCATCAAAGAGCAGAGACATTACACACATGATCCACTGAGCTTACCTCAAGGAAATCATGCACAACTAACCAAAATCTGCACACATCAAGCTGGTCTGTTACAACATAGATGGTATTCTGCTACTTTATCTGTTGCATTTTGATAGCAAAATGAAGTGTTACGGCAGAATTAAAACAGGGAATGT
Source organism: Sander lucioperca (assembly GCF_008315115.2). NCBI lineage: Eukaryota > Metazoa > Chordata > Actinopteri > Perciformes > Percidae > Sander > Sander lucioperca. The sequence goes on from NC_050176.1 coordinate 33,634,141, forward strand.
TTTAATTAAATGTAACAGCAGCAAGTCAAGAGTTGACTTTTAGGCAGAACAAAACCCCCACAAAACTCTTAATGGATAGTCGTGTAACCATCAGATGATACGGTTGACAGTGACGATGTCCACACTGTAGGCTGACAGCATGTGGTATGTCAGTCAGATGTGGCTCCTCCAGTAGAGGCAATCATGTGAAATCTTTTGAGGGAAGGCCAGGTGGAGCTGGCATCCTTTGATTACAAACAACATGAATGCTGCATGCAGCTAATTTGCACAGACAAAATCAAAACAATACAGTTTTCTTAAAAAAACATGGGCATTAACCATCACTAGCTGGTGGACCAAACCAGCGATTAACACCAGTTAATATTAAACCTACATTTAAATGGTAAACCAGAAAAAGCTCAGATGGAAGGTCCATGTTGCTTTGCTCCTGCTGGGTGCATAAGTCAGTTGTTGTTTTCTATAATAATCAACAAAAAGAACCTCACAAAGCAAAAAATGTGTTGCTGTCAGTTTGGTTCGAAGTCGTTCTGCTCCTTAGTGGTCAATGTTGCTTAATGCAACTTTTATTACGAAGGTAACGAGCACTGTAGAGGAGAGGGGTCCTGTAAAATGTCTTCAGAGAGGGAAGGCCTGTTCCTAAGGAATGAGGAACGAGTTAAGGGAGTACAAAGTGTGATTTCACACCTATAGTGAGGGTGGCTGGATGGTGAGTGGGTGGCACGGCTGTTACCCACACGATGCCAGTCTGCCAGGGCACCACCTAGGGCCCTGTACCCCTCCTTCTCCCTCCCTTCCTGTGACGCCATGTTCCCCTTGCCCTGCAACACCAGTGCCCATCTGCTAGGACACGTTAGCCTCTGGCGCCAGGGACTATTTAGCCTGGCGTAATTAGCCCCTAGACACCAGCAGCCTGGTTTTAAACAGATGTGGGGGAGGTAGCGCTTGCAAGGCGACTCAACACGACCAACCAATGTTTGATAAGGAAGAGAGGAGAGGGGGGGGGGGAGAAGAGAGAAGAGAAGAGAAGAAGTGACCTAGTTAAAAGGAATGATGCAAGTAATGTTACAGCACAATGGGCAGTAATGATGACAACCCCATTTGCTCGGACTATCCAATGCCGTGGTCGAGGAAGGATGAGCAGCGGAAATCTAATTAGGCTGTGTCCATTTGCTGCATGACAAGCAAAGATGAGGAAATTAGACATTTGACAGACAAAAAGTGATGTTTAGAACCAAGACAATGCTTCGTCTAAAACTCCCCAAAGTGATTTCCCTATTTAAGTATCCTCACTGGGTTATTGTGGTCTGGGGCTGACCTTTAACAGGGGACAGAGAGAGGTTACTGTGTCAATGGCCTTGAACCTCATGACCGTAATCACACGTGACTGTAACGACATTGACCTATCCCTGGCTCTCTCCTTTCCTCCTCGCCATCTTTTTTTCCCCTTCCCTTCCCCCCAGGGTCATTTGAGGGTCCAGACTCTTGTCAAGGCTGTCACTCTAGACAGCCCTCTCCATCTACCGCCCCCGCTGTTGCCATGGCAATGGACGGCACTGCGCTCCAAGGACTGTGTGAAGGGGCAGAGGGAGCCAGCGGATGGATGAACGCTGCAGCATCTTTCCCTAACCTAGGTCAACCTTGCAGAGCTAGTGTAAGTGATGGGTGGGGATAAACGCCGGCCATGCTGCTTGAGAACCACATAAACTGGCAGGATAACATCAGTGCAAGGAATTGGAAATGCCAGAATTGATGGGAGAGAAAGAGGGATAACAGTGATGAAACAAAGAACACAGGTGAAGGCAGTACAGTGGAGGAATTACATACTTCCCACATCATTCTCTCAGAGTCTCTTTCTGATTTAACACAAAGGCCAGTATCTTAAATGTGTTTTCTTGGTAGTAATCATGTCATCTTTGTCTTCCTCAAAAGCACACACAAAAGCACACGCACAGGGAAACGTGACCCGGGGGCAGGCAGTGGAGCAGCACACGTGTAGTACCACAGAGCTCCCAGCCAGCATGAGTCACTTTGAACACCAATCAACCCAGAGAGAACAATGGCAACCGGTGTGTGAGGTGTCTGTCAAGCATACACACACTGGCACAGGATGAAGAGCCGCGGATGGAGTAACGCCCCCACTGCGCCACCATCAGACTGCCATTTGCTTTTTAAACACTGTAGATGCATATTTGCACGAGTGTGTAACATTGTAAATTTTATGACTGCATAACTCCAGCGTTGTTATCATTCCAATGCTGAAACCAGTCTGTTTTTTTTTTTATGGAAAGGTAGCCCATAAGGCCTGCTTGATATTAGATTCAGTCAAATTTAAAAATATTGTATATATGTTTATCAAGAAAAATGCATACAGTATTGCAATTAATTGTTAAATCGGGAAATAAAAAACATTTTAATGTAGCCAGGGAAGCCATCTCTGTTGGTACATACTGATACACACTTCAGCAAATTTCATTCTTGCCTGAGAGATACACTCCAGCAGCCCACAGTGGACAAACACCTGTCCATAATATACTTGAACTGGACCTGGCATTCAGTAGTGATTTTGGATGTAGGCTAAAATACGAAGCAGCTTTAAACTTTATTTAGCAGTGACACAAAGTGTATAGTAATTGAAACACAACTGTTAAAACAACAACACAGGTGCAGCAGCACACGCAGAGTGCTACAAAATAAAGAGTCCCTGTCTGAGGACTTGTTACCAACATTCTTGCGGAGCTCAAACCAGAAGCTGTAAAAGCTAAATCATAATTCATTGGATGAGGTCAATGTTCCACACAGGTTGAGAGATACTGCCTGTCAAATATCTTACTGTTTAACTATCGGTCATCTTCGGTCATTTGAAAGCTTTGTTTTGAAGAGGAACAGTTGCACAAAACAAAGCAAAACTGATCCTAAACGCACTGCTTCTTGTTCACAAATTCGGAGTAAACCATAGATACATGGGGGGGTTACTGTAGAAAGAAAATTAAGGGTCAAGACAAGTTACCTAAATATCATCACAGAGGATACAGTGGCTCCGCAGCCACCATCTAGAGCAGAGGCCTCAGAGAAACAAAGACTATTTCACCACATATGCTTTTTACACACAAGTCCACTTTGCTCACCTTTGAGAAGCCCCCAATTTCAGCTTGGTTAGGTGTGCCATGGTAGAAAACAACAGGACCCTTTTATGGCAGTCAGTGGCATACCTTTGGCCTACAGCTAACCCTGAGCTGCTATTGGCTGGTCTGAAACTCCAACAGCCAACCAGCACAACAAATATTAATGAACACAGTGCACGGGCTGTTCTTTCCTAGAAACACTTCTGTATAGAAGTTAACAGTTTATGCAAATATACTTACTTACTTAATACGTTAAAAAACAGTGTTACACAAACCTAGTAAATACTGTACGTGCATTCAATAAAGCCCACAGATTTAATGTTTTGCTTAGATTTAGAATAATTAAATAATTGTGTGGCCTGTTGCATAGGTCCGTTTGAGAACTATAAAGCTCATTTGCATTTCCCCCTTATCGCAAACATGCACAGATCTATACATGCACACACCCTACCTGAAAGCTTAATCAGCAGCTCAGAGGCCACCTTAACGTTGATATCCTGACTCAGCAAGCTGTTCTTAGCCATTGGGCTTCCATCCCTTGGTTTCAGTGACCCTGGATGCTCTGTAGATGCTACAGCCCCCACTGGCCCGTCCTGGCAGAAAGCCGCAGGGAAGCTTGGCTGTACCTGGCTTTGGGACTGGGAGGATGGTCTAGGGCTCAACGCTTCCTCCACTTTGGGCTCCTCCTTCAGGTGGAATGGAGACTTGAGCGTCTCCCTCTGGTTGGCCGCTGCAGCCAGAAAGAAATGAAATCGAAGGAATGAGAAGAAATTAAGAAAGTACTGATTGTGACCAAAGAAGTGAGGTTTGCTGGGTATTTTGTGGTGGTGTTATTTTAAAATAATAAGGCCATATGTAGGCTCTGCCTTCTTTCTATTATTGCATCTGCCTTACATTACTTACTGAGTGTAGGGCTGCAATTAACGATTTATTCATTGTTGATTAATCTGTTGATTATTCTCTCGATTAATTGATTAGTTGTTTGGCTTGTAAAATGACAGAAAATGGTGAAAAATGTATATCAGTGTTCTCCAAAGCCCAAGATGACGTCCTCAAACGTCTTGTTGTCCACAACTCAAACATTTTCGGTTTACTGTCATAGATGAGTTACTAGAGGAGGATAAACTGCAACATATTCACATTTAGTAAGCTGGAATCAGAGAGCATTTACTTTTTTTTCTTCATAAAAATGATTCAAACCGATTGATTATCAAAATAGTTGGCGACTAATTTAATAGTTGACAACTAATCGATTCATATTTGCAGCTCTAACTGAGTGTATGGCAAAAGGTCTTTAAAACTTGTATGTACCCATACTGCATTCTGTATACCACTCAACCTCTGGCCACCTGAAGTTTAGTGTTTACATGCCACAAGCACATTACATCAAGGGGAAAAGGACTATATATACACAACATAAAGTATAAAACATGAAAATGTAGATTAAATGGAACACAGTGGATTTTCACAGTCCTATCGCTGCAAGAGACACCACAGTTGGCGTGCTGTGGGCCAACACAGACGGTACAACCTCATGACTGTCCTCTCTCAGTCTTTAGGGCATCCGCAACAAATTCCCAATTTATTTCCCTCCTCTTTTCTCCTTCACACTGCCCCCTCCCCATCCCATTCATTTCTTGATATTTCATTCTCAGCTCTATTCTACTTCAAGTCTGGTGGTGCAAGGACATGAAATAACTCCTGTACTTCTGTAGAGCGCGATAACAATCAGCTGAAGTCTTATCTGCCATCTCTGCAGTGTGTAGCCTAGGTTAGGGAGTGAACTGTCACATGGATCCCTCTGCTCTAAAGCCATCTTCAAGAGAAACTGGGCCACATCTAATCCGCCTTAGATGAATAATTAATAATTAGACATGGAGCAACTTCCGATAGCCGCCAAGAAAAGAACAGCGGGGCAAGTGCCTCTTTGTGTCTCTCAGCACGTACCACTACACTGCGCACTAAAATAAAGGTTTAAATAGCTATGGCTTACAACATTGTGGACATTTAAAATGGCTATACAACAGTGAGAGAAGCTGCAGATATATGTTTAAAATATGTATTCCGTTTGCCTGTGCAAAGCTACTTGATATCTTCATTTCATTCAGTGCAACTATGGAAACCGTGGGGAAGGTTAAAGGATACTATTGTCCACTATTGTAACCTGATTTACAACAGGTGCACCAACCCATTTTTCAGAAACAATTACAGCACTATAAGTACTTCATTGAGTACATGAATACATGAAACTTGAAACACTTATATGAATGTGTGTGCAAGTTATGCGGTTGCAAAATATGACAATGTCATATTATTGATAAATGTAAAATTGTCTTTTTTTCCCTTTCTGGTTTTATGGTTATTAATGATTTTATTTTTTCGTAATTTATTTTTTACTTATTATGGTTAAATAGATAAACACCTGCCGTAGAAGGGGGTCGGGAAAGAGATGTTATCTGCTTTGAGCAACCATGAAGCTTGTAGGAAGTGTGTGTAGAACCTTATCATCTCTGCAATGTTAGCATGTTGTTGTTTGCCAAAAGTAAAAACAAGTAAGCCACTATGGATGAAACAGTATCTGCAACGGTGGTGTTGTGATTTAGACAGTTTCACACACGAGTCACGAAGCGGAGCCTGGTTGCTATGGTTAAGTTTAAAAGGCAGGCCATCACATATGCTAATGATAACCAAATGTGGCAAAGGTTGCTTTCTATATTTGTCTTTGTTAATTGTCAAAATATATGCACCTCAAGAGTTACTTTTCTTTACAGCAGAATACGTTTGTAATATGATGTAATTGTAAGGGCCATGCATTCTGTTCTGAAATAAGAAGATTAATTTGCTGATGCTCCAACAGACACCACAGCTAGGGAGCTGCGAAGGAGCTACACGTATTAGTACAGGTTCACCTTTGTTATTATCTTTATTTATTCAAAATAAAAAATATTAAAATTTATATAATATGTCATTTAAATTTCCATTTTTTAAATTTCTAATCTAATAGAATTTAATTGTGGCCAAGTAGGATACCAACAAACAACTCTATCCTATGAGCACTCTCCCCGACCCTTGACACATCATCAGTTTTCAATCTGCACACTACTACTATCATACACACACACACACACACACACACACACACACACACACACGATATAAGAGAGGCTATCACTCTTGGGCAGACTGCTGTCCAGTCTCCTCTGGCCCCAGCAGAGATCTGCTCCGCTCCTCACCCTACCGTCTCACCTAACATCTCTAACCGCTACAGGGCTCCCGCCCCCTGCCCGCATCATCAATCTGCGCTGGCTCCAGACCCTTTGATTAATGATGATCTATGCCGGAGGGATAGAGGGCTCAGGGCCGGGGGATATGGGGCAGGAAAAGGGGACAGGTGCTGGTGTTTTGACCACCCATGTGGTGCCACGATGCCACAGTGCCACACTATGGCGGGCCGGGGCTGCAGTTCAAGAGGGGGAGAAGGAAGAGGTTGAGCGGTAGGGGGGGGGTGACCTTCAAGTTCAGGGGCAGTGGTGCAGGGTCGCACACGGCACCAGCTGGAAATGTCACACCATCAGATGTCAGCGGGCAGGCTAAGTATAACCTGGTCAGCACCTGGAAGGACGTCCTCTAATTAGAAGCGTGTTGGGCCATGTCGGATCAGACAGGGACAGCACACTTGGTCACCGCGTTACAAACACACATGAAAATACACTATCCCATACACCCATGCAGACACACACTTTACACTCAATATCTTAAGAGAAATCCCTACTTTAAGTTGTTACATACAGAAGTACGCGTGCTGTGTAATGCTGCCGTCAAACTATATACAAATGCTGGGCTGCACAAAGTTCGAGTTCAAGTTCAACAAAAGCCACTGACAAATACAAACTCAACACAAACTTAAGATTCCCAAATTCTTCTCCTCTGTGGCCTTACGAGAACAAAAACAACCCCAGGATGTGCACTCACACACAAAGTCACACCACTCCAGTGACCTTTTGGATTGTCGCTATAAATAGAGTGTATTTCCACTCAGAATCTATGTTACAGAGCCCAATGAATTATTAAGTAGCCTAATCCAATGGGCAAGTTTTTTTTTGTATTCCTCTAAGCTGATGGCTCAATAACAAAAAGCTAGAGCACACTACCAACAGGAAAAATTCAGCCTGCAACGCCAAGCTTACACTTTGGCCTTTTGTCGGTCAGAATTTCACAGTCACAATAGCATCATGCGCATCCAGTCTCTGGCAGATCATCTTGTGAAGTGAACACCGATCTGAGGAGAACATGGGCATCTCTGGGTGACTGGGCATCTATTCTGTGAGCTTCCTGCCTGTGTGAGTACATACCCAGGCCAATGTCAGCTCTCTGCACATGATACTGTGCGGCTGGTTCTAGCTCAGGGTTGACGATGCTATCAGTTTGTCTCTATGTTATCCCACCCTTCTGACACCTGCCACCAATGCTACTTTCATAGCTGTTCTCTTCCCTGTTTCTCTCCCCTTCACCATGCTTCTCTCTCGTGCCTCATCCGTCTCGCTGCCAGGCGCTTGTCCACTCCACCTCACCTCTCGCTCCATGGCCAGGGCTGCCGTCAAATAACTTCATTAGCTTTCCACCTCTGTCACGCCGGCCTGCTCCCCTCTGACAATTGGCTGCTGTTTTCTCCCAGAGAAAAAAAAAAAAAGCACAGAGCTACGTGGGGCAGGTTGAGAACCCAACAATAGCTGACAGTGTGCTAGACACCGGACAGTGATACTGATGGCTGCAGTGGGGATGTATGGACCAGAGGTCACACACAAAAGGCCTGCCTGTGTCTGCTCATGCAGAGCTGGAAGGCAAGGGACATGCAGATGAAATCTAGATGCTCACAAAGTGACAAAACTAAAGACAGGAGATTTCTAAATTCTGTGTCAACTAAGCGATGGTATTTCTGTAATACACGTCTACACTACTACATTCAATAGATGCCCCTTTGATGTTTTCAAATAAAAATATTGTCTATAACATGGATAATGACATGATAATGCAGGAGGAGGGGGGGAGAGAGAGAGAGATAAACAATGTTCTCTAAAAATCCTTAAAAGTAAGATTTTTCATGTGCATTGATAAAATTCTGCCTGTGAATCATTTCACTGTAGCAAAGCATTGCATGCAATATACTCTCCCAGGAACAAGATAAATAAGACAACTGCAGAAGCATCATGACAGATGCAACACCTCCCACAACCCCTTCCATGCCAATTATTCACACCCAGCCAGGGTCAAGCTCGTTGTGCCTGTGTCACCGCAGCAGGGTGTGTGTGTGTGTGTGTGTGTGTGTGTGTGTGTGTGTGGGGGGGGGGGGGGGCAGTGCCCACTGTCATTATTAACTCAGGGTCCACTGGGCACAGGGTAGGGGCTGTGCATTTCAAAGTGCCTCTGTGGCTTTCATCTCTGAATCAAAATGTGGATCACACTGGATAGCTAACGGTTGTGTCAGCGTGCAAGGATACAAATCAAAGGGTATCACTGTAACACTCAATGGAAAGCAGGGCAGCCCAAAAAAATGATATGCTTATTATGTCAGAGGTCAGGAAGAGTTCACTGGCTTTTTATGCCTGGGGAACTCGATGCAACTCCCTCTTTGCCTCTTTCTCCCTCTCCCTTACTTGCTGTCACTTTATGTCTCTTTTTTTATCTTTCCCCGTCCAGCTTTTTACACCCCCCTCCATCTCCCCCTCTTCCACCCTCCCTCTCCCTCTCCCAGGCCTTGTGGGATTGAGGCTCTGAGACAGCAGTGTAAAAGCAGGAGGGATGAGCTGCCCGTGTACACATTCAATCTGGGTTGGCAGGGAGGTCAAAAGAAATAGAGTCTAGAGGTCCCAGGAGGAACTTCCTCACCTCTCCCTTCCTGGCTGCTCTGTGGCATGGGTAAGTCTCACAAAGATCTGAGCCCAGCTCTTCTCAGTTTCATAAACCTCTATCTTTCATTTCGCCCCCCAACAAAGGGAGAACTTTGTGATCAAAGAAGCAGTATTCATTAAAACTCATCATCATGCGTTCAAGTTCAACATCCTCTCGTCCTGTCATTTTATATCCTTCCTCATTCTCCTTGAATGATGCCCTGACTAAGATGTCCGCCACTTGACACTGGACTGACATTGCGAGGAGCCATCTTGGCTCCTCTGGGAGTTGCCTGGGCTTGATTGTGCAGTCTGGGAGTGAAGCGCAACTGGCACCCAGGGGGCATCCATGTGGAGCCCGGGCGTGCGAGATCGAGGGGGAGTTAACTAAGCTGGCCCAGTCCCTGTGCATCCTGGCGGGGTCACAGGATGGCGCTGAGGGCGCTAATCATTTCAAATTATGAATTCCTTTTTAATTATGAATTATGCATACATTTTTAATTAATCTAATGTTCCCAGGGTTTTTTCCTCCCATCCTCGCTCAAGATCTCAATCTAATTACGCAGCATTAAGTGGAAGAGTGGCAGCCGTAGCCCCGACCCCGACGCTGAACCTCGGTCAACCTTTTTCCATCAATCTTGCCATCCTCCCTGAGCTCATCCTTTGATATTTTGCAACATGGTAAAATGCATCTAAACACGGTCCGGTCCTAGTATACCTTAGAGCAGCATGTTTGTCAAGGTTGTTAAAATAATGCTGTATCGGAACGCTTCCATGTCACATTGCAACTTTACCAATACCAAGAAATTGTGAATTTTGAGGTGCACACAACCAGGTACTCATTATTAACTGCAAGAAAGGGCAAAACTTGGGAAACTTCAATATTTAAATGAGGCTTAAATAAATACAGTTGCTCTATGTAAACAATCCTTAATGCAGCACTCCCAACCGAATTCTTCTACTTGTCATTTTCAGTTGATCTCATCAGGACCTTTAGAATAAAATGTGTCACCATATAATAACACCAACACACAGGCAAAAAGAATTGTTAACGGGAGAAAGATGCCTAGAGGTTACAGATCTTCAACTCCCCTGACAACTGATAAAATGTGGGATTAATCCCTCAGCAACTTTTATCGAGGTGCCCTTGAGCGAATCATTTAGTCCCCAACTGCTTCAGTGGAGCTAATCAGTGGCCAACAGCAGAGGACTGGGGATGTACTACTGAGCAGCCATCAAGTGTCATTTTAATTGTGTGCAAAAGAAGCAAAAAAAAAAAATAGTATTCAACCTTGGATGGATAAATAATCTCAAAAATGGTCCAAGAATGTAATATTATTTGGGTGTTGTAATGCCATTTTAAGCAGATAATACCTAGTTCAAAAACAGACTGTTAATCTACAAAATGAGATGTGAACATTTTGTACTTGCTCTGATTTAGGTCATGACTTTAGTGATGCTCAGTGGTACTTAAGTTGATTTCTATGAGCACATTCTACTCTGTTGCTACCAATCATGAATATACACACAATGATACGCTGTTTCTGCATGAGGTGCACTTGAACTGATGGATACCAAAAAAAGATCCCTGTTAGCTGTTTAGCAAAGCATTGTTTAGAGTCATAAAGCCACTGAAGCCTTACTTTTGAAAAGTAAGAAAAAAGCTCATTATCAGAACATTCTCAGTCTACTTACTCCTTCGTGGTATGCTTGGAATACTGTAACTATGCTAAGAATGTCTCCTCGCTTTTGCTTATTCCAACACACTTTCAACGTACGCATAAGTGGCATGACACAAAGTGTGTGCCAACAAATCAGTTAGATGTGTTGGGCTTAGCAGTATCCACAATTTGTACATGAATTGAGCTTCTATCATTGTCATCTTTTGAATATCAATTTACAAATTCATATCTAATAGGTGACATCCTTCCTGTGTTTATCCCAATGTTGCATCAGCTGGGCATGTTATTGTTATAGTACTGGCATATTTCAAGCCTTTGTATCCGTGTCTACTATGGTTTTCAACAGCAATATAACAGTCTATATAGAGTATGTGTACTGGCAAGACAATGTGCTAAAACTCGGATCAGAAACACCTTTTGTTACGTAGGTGCCACTAGTTATACAATGGGCAATCGAAGTGCACATGATCAAACTTTTACACATATAAAAAGCCAACAGATATCTCTTTAAAGTTTCAATGCTTGTTAAACAGCTTTTTTTATTTTATTTTTGATAAACTCTTCCATTTATATAAAATTGTTTTAACTACTTGTAGGCACAATGAAAATAACCAAAATCTATTTAGTTAAATATAAAGTATGTTGTCTTCCTCGCCATCAGTGTCCTAAGGGCACGTTTTGAATTCCTTGGGTGTTGCCCTAACCAGTTTAAAATGTGGTACTTGTGAGAAGGCTAAAAGTCCATGGCCTACTTTTCTACCATGCTCATGGGAGAGACACAGAAACCAAGGATGTACATAACCCTGTGTACAAGTGAAGGCATCCCTGATATCCAACAACAAGACCCACGCAGCTTTGGCACATAGTGTTAACTATTCCTATTCAATTTACTGTATAAAGGAAAAGTCTAGCAGGATTTTACATTTGATTGCTATGTTTATGCCCATAAAACATCTTAACACATTAATGTATCTGCCACCGTCAAAAGCTAAAACAGTCTATTCAGTAAAAGGTTTGAGCTAACTCTCAGACATTTAAGGCTCCCATTGTTTTAAAATCCATTAACAACTGCTCAAATAGACATACTGCAGCCTTGACCCAAAACAATAAACATTAAACTGTTTACACTTCTTAAGAATGTTATTTCTGGTGACAGTGAAGAATAAAATAAAACTTAAGGCAAAGGAGAGACAACATCTAGCTGGAGATCAGAATGGATGTCTTCGTGTTCAAATCTGGAAGAAGTGAAATACTTTCTTTTCTTTTTTTTCTTTTTTTTTTTTTTTTTTTTAAACGGGCAACTGCAATGACTGGAGTTACAAAGTCAAGTTGAGAAAGCGGTACAATAAACAAATAATTATGGATAACAGGAGTCAAGCTAGTAGTGTGTCTGTGCACACTGTTTTTTCATGTATTTTTCAAAATTTCTCAATTACTTGATGCAATCTGTCTTCCATTTGGACAGTAGCAACTTTTAACTGCAGTACAGTATGTCCTGTACATTGGTGGGTTTTTCCTTTTTATATGATGGCAACAAAAGAAAACTAACACCTGCCTGCCTCCTCCTTAGATTTGTGTTCACTTCACAAGATGATCTGCCAGAGACTGGTGTTAACGCTTTTAATTTCCATAGGCTACCGTGATTATACATAGGCTCCCAAGTCCGCAAAAATATACATATTGACTGAATTAGAGCAGAAACTATTAGTTGATTAATCGATCAGTTGATAACCAGAAAATAAATCAGCAACTGTTACTGTGTTAAGTATTTCTTAAGCAGAAATGGCAAAAAATAAACTGGCTCCAGCTTTCCAAAAGTAAATATATTCTGGTTTTCGATGGGTTTTTTTCTATAATGCCACCAGGGGCTCTCTAAACGGGCACTTCTTTGCTATTTGCTGACATTCTAGTAGATATCTACTGAATTGCATTTTTCATTTTATAAAAAAACAAACATTTATGCCAACCTGAAAGCTTCATAAGCAGGTCAGTGGCCGTCTTGGTAGTGATGTCAGGGCTGAAGAGGGAGGCTGTGGTTGGACCACTGGGACTGGATCTGAGCCCGACTCCTACCCCAACTCCAGGTAGGTCCAGGGAGTTGGCACTGCTGCTGGGACGGTCCCTGCACATGCTAAATGGGGAGAGCACAGACAGATCTCTCTCCTGTTGCTCCTCCTTGATGTGGACGTGATTGGAGGGTGCCTCGACCGAGGGAGATGTCTGCTGCTGGGTGTCTGAGTGCAGCGGGGACACCTCCGTTCCTCTCAGGTCTGCGGAGCTGCTGTCACCCATCAGGGAGCCCTCGCCCTCAGTGTCGGTGGTGAGCTCCTCTTTCACCTTGACGTCTGTGCGGGGGAAGTGCTGGTGGCAGCGCATGTGAAGCTTCAGGCTGAAGTGACGGGAGGAGGTGAAGGGGCAAAGTTCACACTGAAATGTCTCACCCCGGTCCTGGTGCTGATGTACCTGGAAAAGAAGGACAGGTTTGTGTCAAATAACCTTTTTCTCTCTGGCACTACAGGACATAAAGAGGAAAGACAGGAGTCTTTGCTTCATTTCAGTTAAATATATCTGCAAACATGCAGCAGGGTTTAATTTGATTAAATTTCCATGTAGAGGATTTATTACACATTTAACTAAAGCATGCATATCCTTTAATGTTAACAATTATATTTCAAGAGCTATAATAGCCACTAATTAAAGATGATGTGGGTGGGGGCGACAAGGGGTGCAGGGTCACGAAATGAAGAAAATCCATATCATCTCACCTTCATGTGGGACTTAAGATTGTCTTTGCGAGCACAGCGGAAGGGACACAGCGGACACTGGTGGCTTTTCAAGCCTGTGTGGATGACCATGTGTCTCTTCCAGTAGCTCTTGCGTTTGATGACCAGTCCACACACAGGACACTGGAATGGTTTGCCACCATCCTCAGGAGAGCCTTGAGGGCACCAAAGAACATACAAGAAGAGTCATTAGTGTCTTAATGCATGGAAATATGTACTTTGTTACTGTTAAGAAATAAAAACCATGCCTTTTCAATTACAGACTACAGTATTCACATCTTTAGAAGAGGCAACTACTCCACACCTAATGGTGAAAACTATCAAGGGAAATGCCAGCTGGAAGCAATGGAACAATGGAAGTAAAAACTCAAGCATGTTTTAGTATCTCGATTATTGTTGTTGGCTTCATATCCGGCATCCATTACTGTTTAATTGGTCTTATTAGAAAGAGGCATGATTGCATTACAAATTCTACAAGGGCCTGTCAGGATGGCTTCATAAGTATTCCAGTGCCGTTCCTTGAAAAACATCTGGTAATCAGTGTTTGGTGAAATTACTGTGCTCAGCCATTCATTGACCTGAGGTGTAAAACCTCGAGACTGCCTATTTGCAACAATAAACCGCCATCTGCGGCCCAACCTCTCCAAGCACAGCAGAGATCACAATGCAAAAATGACTTGTGCTTATTCTGACTTGAGCCGAGTGAAGCGGAAATAAAACAGGGCAGAGGAAATGTGCGCGAGTTTAGCACCTTCATCTTAGTATTTAACACACCTGTTTCTATGCTTTAGAAAGAGGAAGAAAGCTTTGCGTACATATTCAAAGTGCAGAACATGCCCGTGCAGTAGAGTTTTTTTACAGTGGGACTGGCAAGGGACGACAATAAAACTAAACATGACAGTCAATAATCAAGGTCACATTTTTCAGTCTGGCGATCAAACAACTACCTGCATTTTTACAGCGCTGCTCGACCTTGACGGCTCGCGGGTTAGAGCAGACCCCCTTTTTAGCATGCAGATCACAGAATATTACATCGACTGCCTCATCTGTCTGAAGTCAATTTGATCCAGCCATTTTAGATTTGGCGGGGTTGCGACACAATCCTTCAAAAGTGCCCATCCATCTCCCTGAAAACATTCTGCTCTCCCTAAAGGCTACTTAGCAAGAGCCTGCACTTTGAAGCTTTCTCAGTCCCTGTGCAAGAGTGAGATCTTTGTGTGCACCCTTGTTTGGTTATATGTCTACATCTGAGTACACTTACAGAATATACTGCATGGCCATTTGTGAGTAACAGAGAGAGAGAACATAAGAGGGAAGGGGGGGAGAGAGAGAGAGAGAGAGAGAGAGAGAGAGAGAGAGAGAGAGAGAGAGAGAGAGAGAGTGTGAGTGTGAGAGAGAGCGTGAGAGTGTGAGTGTGAGTGTGAGTGTGAGTGTGTGTGTGTGTGTGTGTGTGTGTATCTGTATCCAGTCAGTGGAAAGTATGATGTGTTTGGCCTTAAGTCTGCTGTGCTGATCAGTGCAGAGGGTTCTGGCTAGTGGGGTTTGAAGCCAGGAGGAGGCTGCCGAGATGGATATGGACTCCAGGGCTCCCCACTGTGCCGAGCACACACTGACGGCCCCCTTTTGGCAGCACGCACATCCGAGCACAAACGAGCTGGTCTGGGAAGGCAGTGAGGTCTCAGTCTGAACCCCCCGTCGAGCCGACAGACCATTTCCCAGACTAGAAGGCCAGCCAGGGCTGTTTTCTCTCGCCTATGCTCTATGCTCGGCTGACAGTTAAGCTGAGGCTACACTACTCGCTACTTTAGCACCAGTGAGGTGAGAACAAAACCATTACAAGACCAGAGAAAATATGTCATCGAAGATCAGAATGATGCCTTTTTTTGGTGACAAGTAAACCTGCTAATCTCCCACACAATGACAGCAAAGACATTTTATCTTTTAGGAGCCACGCCTCCATTGCAATATAAGTTTTAATTCTATCAGTACTAATCAGTTTTAAGTGTTAGTAGTTCTTTGGTGAATGTTGAATGGGAAGAATTATAATGACACCTCAGGCAAATTAGCACCATTCTTTTCCAAAAGAAAACGGTATTGTAAAGGAATATGAAAAACTTCCATAAATGGAGTTCAGCTGAAATGATCTTGAACCTTCATAGTGTCTCTCTTCTACACAGACATAAGGTCATTTTATTTCATTGTAGCAACCTTGGTTAATCTTAAATAGCCTGATTCTGTGTTTAACACAAGGCAACAATAGAGTGTGTCTCACTAAAGAAAAACATATTTTCACTGGAAAAATATCCAAAAGGTACCTAACCTAAGCTGAGCTCTACTCTTCTTATCTTTATTGGTGTGACCAGTTGATCAATGTAGTTGTACTATTACTATGCATATAGTGATTGCTGTGCATATAGTATTACTTTATATTACCTGCTTGGCTGTTGGGCTTGCCTCTGCTCTTTGGAGTAGAGGGCAACAGCAAGTCCAGGCTCTGGGTGGGTGTAGAGGGTGTGGTAGCCTTCTGGTTCTTGTCCAGCAAGGGCTTCACATCCTCTTGGAGGACCCCAGCAGTTGCCAAGGAGGAACCATCCTTCTTCTCTGCCAGCAGGTTTCCCGCTGCCCTGGCTGCCACCTCTTTGAGCAAGGCAGCAGAAGAGGTCATTGACACAAGTGAGAGAAAGGAACTGGCTGAGGATTGGTGGTCAGTAGCAGCACTGGTCGTTGACGAGGCTTGGCTCCGCTCACTGACTTTCTTGGAAAGTGCAGCGAGGGTGGAGCTAGCTGACTGTGGGCTGAATGGAGAGTTGAAGGCATCAAAGCGCACCACGTCATCTCCTCGACCACTGCCTCCGAGCGCGGGCACCGCAGATGAGGCAGAGGTGGAGGAGGAGGAAGAAGTCGTTGAGGAGGAGGCCACGGCATTCTTGTCTTGAAGTACAGCATTCGCTGCTGCTTTTAACTTCTGGATTGCAGAGTCTGGGGACAGGCTGGAGCCGCATGGCGTGGAGCAGCTGGCCGGTGGCCATTTATCTGCAACACCTGCCCATACAAAGCCACTGCCGTTACTAGGGGTGACGGAGTTAAAGGGGTCAAGAGGCTCTTGCTTAATGTTGGTGACTGAGGGTGCCAAGGAGGCTGGCGAGGCTGAGCCGCTGTTGTTGTTATTGGCCAGTTTTCGGGCAAGAGCACTTAACTGCTGGGCATGGTGGGAAGATGGGGAGAGGGTCAGAGGTGGGGCTAAACCTATTGGAGGAGATTCCCCCCCAGCACCTCCCCTGGATGAACGACCCAGGAGCTCCCCAGTGTCAAGTTTCAGCGACCCAGCCTCTAGGAGGCGCCGTAGGTTACTGCTGAGGGGTTTTCCCAGAGCCCGAGATGCTGCCTCACCATACAGTGATGATACCACAGAAGAGAGTGTGTCCTGGGCCGAGAATGCACCTCCATCCAGTCCAAGAAGTTCCAAAGAGGCACGATGGACGGGTGTGGGGCAACCCAATGAGCTCTCACCTCCACAGGTATCGTGGTCCCCGGACCCAGTGCTGACTCCAGGCCGCTCATCAGGAGAGGAGCCCCTGGCCGGGAGGAGCTCATCCTGGGTGTCTCCATAGGACGACGACTCTGAGCGTGTGTCAGAAGCATTCCCAAACCAGCCTTCCTCCTCCACAGGTCTGTCATCAGGCCCTCCTTCCTCATTGCTGTCTACATCTGGAAGAGGAGAAAGAACATAACATTACTGTGAGGGAATAGAAATAAATGCTGTGCAAGTATTGGGACATAGATATCATCATATTGCTCTAGTGAACAGTTAGACTAGGCATTCTCTTCCAGCTAAACATTTGAGTATCCTGATTATGAATTCATCTACATCAAACACTTTAACTTTACTAAGACTTAAGTAGAGGGCATAGGCATAGCTTCCGGCTAGACAGCTTGTAACATTGGAAATAACTACTTACTATTAACTTTTATTATTTCCCATCCTTGCTTGTCTGATGATACAAAGCAATTAGTGCTCTGTACTATGTGGATGCCTAATTGAGACCACAATTTTGAACATTACCAAACACTATTACCTGCCCAAACCCAACCAAAGTGGAATGGCCATTTGAATCTGCAAAATATACACTTCATTGCTCAGCGAGAAGACCACTAAAATTACACACAAGTTCAACCTTTGTTATACAATAGCTGCTTTATGCAGGGAGCATGCAAGATGTTTGAGTAATTTAGATTTTTCTGTCCTTTTTTAACCGTATTTTTCCCACCCTTGGTCTGGAAGAGTCTAGTAAAGGGGTTACCATGACAACGGGTCCTTCTGGGAGGCTAGACAGCAAAGATTAGGGTAATGGAGGTTACAGAACTAGATTAATATTCATGAGCCTGCAGATACCACCAGGGAGCCAATAAGGATAGGGTTAAGGTCACCAAGGGTCATTAATATACACTTCATGTATCAATATTCATAAGCAAAACATTACAGCTTGCCAGACAAGGGCGAACAAAGAGAAGTGAATATTCCCTGATACATATTAACAAACCTCCATAAGAATATGTCAAAAGCACCAAGCCTGGGCAAAAAATAATGTCAAAACTGAGTGTTCATCCCCACCTCTTTGGGTTACTGTACACAACCTCACAAAACATCTGATAAAAAAGTGGCAAAAAATTGGCACTCATACAGTTGCAAAAACGTGTCAATAAAAGATTGTTTCAAATGTTTCACACACCAACATACATACAGTATATCCACACACCAAAGCTGTCTTCACCCTCGCGACCCTGACGGAGGCCTGGTGGGCCTGCTCTCTGTTCACAGGCAAAGGCAAAACGGTTGCCAGGCAACCCAGCCCAGCAACCTGTTGGGATCATTAGAGTTGTCTGACATCTGGCCAACGTGGCTCGCCATGATCCACAAAGGTGACCACAGTCACAACCCACTATGGCCGCTACTCTCCTGCTGCAACAAATATCAAACAGGGCTTACACACTTCCAAACATCTTCTCATTTCTGTCTCTCGCACATCTTACATTTTTCAGTAACACATAACCAAAAGCTGACAGGAAATGCCAGAGACCAAGGCAGCCGTAATAATAATGGCCTTAGGGCTCTCCAACCCAGTTATGAAGGCATGTCTAATAGACTTCACATACATGTAGGCCTATACAAACAATGCAAGATGTTAAGAGAGTGATGAGAACAACATGCCTGACTCTTCACACCTCTTAAGACTGTTTAAAAAGGTGAATGAAAACGTCACATGCCGATTGTGAACCCAATTTTCCTATGCTCCTTGAAGCAATTTTGCCACCTGAGTAGGGTTAACATGAATGAAAGAGAGGGAGAAAGAGCCAGTGAGTCATGCAGGGCAGGGCTTGACCCATTTCCATGTGACATGTGAAAAGCAGTAAGAGCCACTAATGGCTGTAATGTGGTTAGAGGGAAATCGCTAGATTGCTGACCCAAGGTCTCAGCTTTGTGGCTGAACTCTCTTGCTTCCTAGGTTCACTTTTAAACCTCAGGGTTAGGTACAGCTGAACGCAACACTACACCACTAGGCTTCTGCCAGAGTGCTACAGTGAACTGATGCACTCCACTACCATGGCATTGTGTCACAGGCGAGCCACCCCCGTGGGCGGAATGACATTTCCCAAGGTCATGGTCTCCAGCCCAAGCTCTAAGGGGGCCTCGTCTGAGCTCTGTTCTCACAACTGCTGCTGTATGCCCACCAAACGCAAGGGGACAAACATAATGCACGTGCATACATATTACAGTTTAGACTACAAACCCACAGCCAAGAGTGTGATTTAATGCTGAAGTCCTCACCCCACTGCATTCAACTGCTTTGCCTCCAGTACAATGGCTGGCTCTGCAACAGTAACTGCAACCCCCCCCCCAGTGATGGAAGCATGGAGATACGGGCCCAGGCGGCAAGCGTCTGCTACTGAAAGGGAACTATTTAGTGGTGTAATGGCGGGGATGACTTGCATGTTGAGACAAACAGCTGCGGGGTGCTCAGCAGTCTGGATCTGTTATCACTCACACACGGGTGATTCAGTGGTGCAGCAGCGGGGGATTTTCTCTCTGGGCCACAAAGATGTATAGCGCCACCACATTGTAGACAAAGAGAGCCATAACAAGTCAAAGTGCAAGCTGAGGTTACATAAAGAGAAGGCCGTGATGCCTGAGACAGGCTAGAATAAACTGTCTGGCTTGAGCTTGAACAGAGATGTACACTGAGCAGCTAAAATTATTTTTGATGCAGCACCTCTGCAACTTAAACTGTTTGGAAACCTGTGTGTTGTGTTAACCTGTCACAAAAAAACAGACAAGGAGCTCACAGCCTGTAACAGCTAAAAACAGTTTGACATTACAGGTAGAGTACTTGTTCATTGTTTTACCACGCAGTGCTGTCAACAATCTCCACTTGTGAACTTGGCAGGATTATTTTGGCCATGGCTTTTCTAGGTCAGAGAGAGGTGCATGTATGTGTGTGCATGCACATACATATGAATTTAGTACGGGAGTCAGCCATAGCTCCTTGTCAAACAGAATGATTGCTGGTAAAGGGAAGAGTGAAAGTTAGAGAAGAGCAAGGGACTGGAGTAAGGTTGGCCAGGAGGTCTCTCTCTCTCTCTCTCTCTCTCTGGCCTCACTGACCCCAGGCCTGAGCAGAGGGAGAGGAGATGCGAAGGAAGGGGCAGATAGAGGGATGGTTAAGTGAGGGGTTTATTTGGCTCGGCAAGAAAGAAGAGGAGGCCATTAGCCGATTAAGGCTGGACAGGGGTGCAACAATACTGTGCCAATGTCAAAACGAGAGTCATGCCCATGAGCTAATATAGCAATGAGAGTAAGAGAGGCAAAGAGAGAGGGAGCGAGCGCTAGAGCGAGGTAATGCAGGTCAGGGAATCACTAAAATCGCAAAGATTGCTGACCACAAAGCCATAAAAAGTAAAATAACATAAAAGACTGCCACAACATACCAAGACTAAAACAATCACATCTACATCGGCAAAATGATTAGTATTACATCTTCCCTGCTATGATTGGGAGGGGGATATGGTATTGGTGTGTGCATGTGTGTGTCTTTGAGGGTGGGTCAAGGAGGTAGAGCAGGACATGGGAAAGAGGGCAGTGAGTATGGATGTACTGAGGAAGGAGCCACGGCGGTAATTAAGTGTCCGGCTGGGCCCTGGCGGGGGTTGCCACGGCCGCGGGCTATGCTAATGAGCACGCCCGGCGGTCAGGGCTGCCTTCTTAGCGCCTGCTGGAAAATATGGTGGGAGAGACGCTCTACTGGCGGGCTCCCGTCTCTGCAAATGACTAACAGTCCTCTTGAGGAGGAAGGTAATTCCATTAATTGGGACACACTGGATCAGGATCGCTTCCCTTCCCCTTTTCCATAATCTCTCAATTGTTTTATCTCTTTTACACCTGCGATTTTTCTTCTTCTTCTTATATGTCCCTCCCTTCATCCCTTTCCCTCTTCTCCTGTTTTCATAACCGGGAATACTAATATTCAAAATAAATATATTAAGCACCGATGCTCTACATTAATCCAGCTGGAAGTGTGGAAGCTAGCAGACATATCCCCCCCCCCTTCAAATGAGATGATACGAAATTGCTCCAAAGTTTATCCATCGTGTTATTTCCATTAGGAAGTTGATGAAACATGACAACCAACAAGGGTATGAGCAAGACGTGCTCACTAAAGCAAAATGTCACACAATGGAGCAGGTAACTTATTTACTTTTGATGAACTTGGTGATGGTGTGATAGCATTTGCCTTGTGTTGGGAAGTAACACCACTTCTTTACATGCATGCAGTATATATGTAGGCAATTATATAGTAGTTGTCAAGGCCTTTCTTGTAAGTGACTTCAAAAACTGACACAAATTTTTCTTCCATGCAAGAGTAAGCTAAACCATTAAACATCCCTCTAGCAATTAATTATGTTGACACGATGTCTTGACCCAGGAGGAAAGAAATCCTCCTGTGTATTGATTGAGGTTCATGTTAGACATTATGAAAACTCAGAATCAACTCCTTCATTCTCACTCCAACTATCTCTGTCATCCCGTACAACTGGTACTCTGACAAAGGCGTAAAGAGCTCATCTCTTAGTTGGAATTTGAGGTGAGGCGATACTCTCAGTGAGGATCAGGGCGCAGGCAGCAGGGCTATATTTAATGGCGGTTGAGACGTATTGAAATGTAGTGCAAATTACCATCTGTGTATTTTCGGCCTTGGCCTCCGTGGTTTGTGGGTACTTTGGGCGGCATGCCAGAGGTGAAACAGGAAGGAGAAGTGTTCTTGGAAGAGAATGAGACGACTGAGAGCCCCAGACCTCTGAAATTCCTCATTGCAGATGAAGTGCACTTTACCCCCTGGTTTATTTTTCCCTTCCATATTTAGCATCTCATGTTTAAAAAAAAAAAAAAACAACTTGCTCATCACCTCAGATGTGTCATCAAAGCTATGGACCTAAACTGCTGGAGGGCAAGAAGTGGTATGTTTATTGCATCTTTGCAGCATAAACTGACAAATTACAAAGATTTTGATTAGAGGATATAGCAACTGAATCTGATTAGTAACTTTATTGTCCTGCCTTAAAAATAACCTGGACTGGAAGTTAGTGTGCAATTTACGCACATGCTTTGGACAGACCGTGTCTTGCTGTACATTTACTGTGTCTCTAATGTTGTGACATCTGAATATGAGTGTTAGATATATATCTGCATTAAAAATGGGTATACAAATTGGGATTAACAAACCTGTTTTCCAAAACTCAAAAGTTAAATTCAGATGT
This sequence comes from Sander lucioperca, assembly GCF_008315115.2. Taxonomy (NCBI): domain Eukaryota; kingdom Metazoa; phylum Chordata; class Actinopteri; order Perciformes; family Percidae; genus Sander; species Sander lucioperca. The sequence continues at coordinate 33,656,427 of NC_050176.1, forward strand.
ATTTGCTGCCAAGTATCACTTTATCATTTTAGTTCAATTGCAGTGAGCAGTGTCGTTAATGTGGCTCCGGCAGTTATGGCCAATTTAACATTTTTCCCACATTCCAGAGTCAATTTCCATTTCACAACAACATCCTGATGCAAATGTGTGAATATTTTCATTACAGGAAAGCCTGCTTGAGTAACTAATCGACCAGAAATAGACATATTGCAATTTTAGAACTCTTTTCTCTCACTTAAGAACACCCTCTGTAGTTGAACACAGAGTATCTTACTACATGATTAAAGGATTATCATTTGAGCCATAATCTACAGCCCAGGCTTGAAGCAAACTGCAGTATCCAGCTAATGACACTAATTGGTGAGTGAAAATGGGCTAATGTTCGCTGTCACAGTCCCAAAAACAGCATCAAAACATCTATTACACATGAGATCCCATCTCTGTCTACCAATGCCCATTTCAACACGTTCTAATCTCTGCACCATACTCTATTTAGTATTGTTCTTTTTCAAATGTCTACAATGAAGTGCAACATAAAAGCAGAATGATGAAAAAACAGCCAGAATGATGCATTCATGTGCCACCGTAGAGTCTACTGTAGATAAAAATGACTTCCCAAATCTGAAATTAGGGCAAGTGTTGAATGTTAGAGGTCAACTTCCCCAAAATCCCCACCTGTTGAAAACACTGACTTCATTGACGTCTCTCAAACAACCTACAGATGATATGTTTTAGTGTCAATTTGTTGCATGCTACCCAAGTCATCAAGGCCATCCCCTTGGTAATGACAAGCCTCCAACATAGCCTAACTAGCCAACTGTTAATAAGGCTGTCAATGATAGCTATCGGCCATCAGTAAATAAATTATCGATCCATAAAATATCCAGACAGGAATGTCCATTTTTGACTAATTATCACTTTGATACAAACATCTGAATTATAATTTACACAAATCAAACAGTCAGACAATCAAACTCAGTGGTTTACAACAGCGACCACACCATATAAAGTATATTGTCATACCGTACACACCCTGATGGCAACTATTTCTGACTAAATAAAATGCCATTCATCAAATTAACATAGGAAAATGCATAAATACACAGAGGGCCCTTATTGTTTTCATGGATGTATTAGCTGCTAGTGCCAGTCATGGATGGATGGATGGATATCGTGCCTGTTGTGTAAGTGAAGGTTCTGTTTAAAATCAGCCAGATTAAACCCACTAATATGACAAACAAATATGATACACGTAATATATAACCCAAGCACATTTCTATGTTCATGGCAGGAGTCACCCTAAATAGTTCTCCAAGCTACTGGATCCCTGACTAAAGGGCCGACCACACCAACAACGATAACTACAACGATAACGATTAGGGTTGGGTACCGAAACCCGGTTCCATTATGGAACCGGTTCCTACGCAAACGGTAGTATTCGGACCGGATTAGAACGCAAATTTCGGTTCCTCATTTCAGTTCTGACTGAAATATTTTCCCTCTGTCGCTCCAGACAGTAGCAGACTCTTTTTTCTTTCTCCCTTTTACGCCGAGTGGCGCACGTGCCCGCTTGTGGTGTGAAGCGTGTGTCCGTGCTATTCCCCCGACATGCACTCTACAATCACAGCTGATAGACGGCTTTTTGTACACGCTCCGAAACGGACGTAAAAATATCACACTTTCTCTGTAGTCTACCGTTAGCTAGCCATCGTAAATGTAGGCTACTTTTTAAATGGCATATTTTCCCTCTGTGCTCACCAAAACGGACGTAAAGGCATATTAACCATTCACTGCACGTGATCGCTAGTAAACATATTACACTCTATTACGATAGACTAGCGTCTGCTAGTCTATCGCTCAGGACAAGACCCTGTAGCCTGGTGCCCTTTCAAACTCCTCACTGTGTGGTCCCGGCCTCTTGGACACCACCTGAGAGAGTTTTCTCCTGTGCAGGACATGCCATAAGTCAGGAGAGGTGTAGTATCTTGCCAGAGAAGGCAAATATGGTCATTTTTCTGCAAAAGAACTGCTAAAGTTTGAAGCTGGTTGGCATACCAACTCAACAACATTTATTTAGTTCTTACTTGTTAATAGTGTAACTGTTATTTGTTAAATTATTGTAGTTATGTGTTAGGTATTGTAATTTCCCCTTGCGGGATAAATAAAGTATACATTATTATTATTATTATTATTATTATTATTATTATTATTATTAGGTGACTTAGGTTTGCTTATTATATATTTAAGTACTTTAAAACATTAATATATTGTTAAATTTAAATAAAATTTTTTTAGACAAAAAGGCAAAAACGAAAAAAAGCAGTGACCAGAAAATCAACAATCAACATCATTAGGCAACAATCGATTATGGTCGGTTGCTGCATTGATGCAGAATCGTCCAGATCCGCATCACGATGCATCGATGCAATGATTAATTTCAACACCCCTAATTGATATCCTGTTACTGCTGCACATTGCCCAGAGAAAGAAACAGAAAACCATAAGGTTATAACTTAAATTCACGAAAATATTCATAGACAAGATTTAGGGAGAGTTAGGAAAATCCTTTTCCTTCTCGCCTTTGTAAAAGAGAAAATAAACGTGTACTTCATCAACAGCATCTCTCTCTCCTCCGTGGTGCTTTGCGGCACAGCAGCGGCTACTTTTCAACCGTTTTATAAACACTGGTAAACATTCTAAAAAAATTAGATAGACTCCTTTCCCATAGCCAGTAGACGGGTGCGTCACGTTCAACGTCACAAAGCGCGCCGGAAAACAGGTGTTAACTTTTCCTGCACAAAACTGCAAACTCTGCTGTACATTCACTTGATATCTAAACTTATAATAACTTAAAATTAATTAATAATTAATAAATAAATAAAAAGAAATAAAAGCTGTGCTTTATAAAATGTTGTTTCTGACCACAAAAAATAATTAGGTTTTTCTTTTTTGCCGTTTGTGTAAAAGTTGCGAAAACTGAATGGGGGACAGAGTTGTTGCGGAGGTAGTCATAGAGCCGTAACAGAGCCAAACCGATGCCTGTGTCTAAGGGACAGCCTCTATGGCGGGACTACATGCAGTAGGATGTGCGAGTCGACCCACAGGCAGGTCAAAAAGTGACAAAGCAGCATTCCAAGTAGCCAAAAGTTTTTAACGATCTGACGGAAAACAGTAATTGTCAATTATAATGTCTACTTGTGCTTTGTTGGGGGGTTTAAGAACACAACAGGACGTCACACAAATGTTTCATTGACACTCCACCCATTGCACAACCCTGCGGAAAATCGGCGGATCGCTTTTTTTTTGGTCTGAAGCCCCGTAATTCATAAAGTTGGCAGTTTGTGGATCGGGTTTGTGTGGTTAACAAACAGTGCGGATCGACTCTCACACGCTTACGCTTACTGGATGGTTTTACTGTCAAACGCTCTTCCAAAGGTTTTATTTTTTTATGAATGGCTTATTCACTGCTTTCAGTGTTTTTGGTAACAACGAGTCATGCTTTTTTATTGAATCTGCTTTACGAGAACTGGTTAAATTATCTAAGCAGCCATTAGAAAAGAAGATTTCCTGTCCGACAGGGTTGTCCTCTTGTCTTTGAAAGCAATTTTATACAGATCTCTATTGAATGAAGATCATTTGATTATTTTTGACAATAACAGCTACAATGACCATCTGTGGATTACCATATTCCACACTACAAAACTGATAGCATTACCATTTTAAAAATCACAAAATGACATTTCAGATTATGGAATATGTAGTGTTGGTCACAAGGTTAGTCTCTCACTCATTGGACATCATGTGTTTGTTAATAAGTGATGAAGATTTCCTGGTATAATTTTACAAAAATAACAACTGCTATTGTATTTAGAAAATGTTTGGCAACAAAAGGTTTCCATCCAAGGAATGCAAGGAAGAAACCCCAAAAGATATGAGTGTGTTGGGGGGTTTAACAGCATGGTGTCGGTGAGGGGTATTACTCAGCAGCAAAAATCTATTCCCATTTTAAACTGGGTGAGTCCTGATGCAAATGAATATTGGTTTACATCAGACTATGCACATATAATATAATTGTTCTCAAAGTGATCACTGTAACAAGTAAAAAAGACAAGGTTCCCCTATGTAGAGGAACTGGGAAGTTTTTAAACATAATTGCTTGAACAAACTTCATTCATAGGTTGCGTGATAAATGGGGCTTATTGCTAGTGTCTAAACACTAGACAACAACACAAACTCTCTTGATTCCGTTAGAAAGAGCTGTTCATATTTATCAAGACTCAAGCCGTTCCCTCTCATAGGAATAGGCATATGTGGGTGGCATCCTTCTTTGTGAAACGGAGTACAGGCAAACACATGCAGCACACTTTAAAACACCACATATGGTAGATAAAAACTCAAGTGTTTCTACATGCGTGTGTAAAAAATGCAAGAATTATGCCTCTGACACATAAGTGCTCACAACAACACAAGCTCTTTTCCTATAAATGCCCAATGCTGGATTGCTTACCAAAAATATATTTGATAGCATTACGACATAACCAGATCAATTTACTGTGCAGCAGTGGTTGTTTTACAGGGTGTTGTGTACTGTATACAGTGTTTCACATAGACTGGCACAGTTACAAATCCAGAAGACAGCCTGATGATAACCACTTTAACCATTAGAGCTTCTATGCAGACTTAAGAGTAATATTTTTCACAAATTCCTCTTCTCAAACACTGAGTAATCAGCATATGCCTGCAACTGTTCAACTAATATAACTCCCTCGCGTATTTGCTTCCTATCAGGCGAAATTGGCTTACACACCGCTCAGATTACCATTTGATGTGATTTTTTTGGTGTGTGAAAACTACTAATTATAAGCCACTTGACATACTAGTCAGATCCCATCAATTTGTCCTCCGGTTGACAAAGTAACCTCATTCAACCAAGATGTGGATGTTGCGCTAGCATTCTCAAGTAGACAGGGTACATTCTTTGGAACAAGTGCGAAAAAGAACAGGCCATCACCCTGCTGCGTAGTTTTCTGGCATACTGAAGCTCCTCACAGAGGTGATTGTGTGTCTGTGGAGGAGAAGTGAGAGAGAGTGGGAGGGTGGAAGGTGGGAGTGTGTACAGCGTCCATGTATTGTTTGTAGATCACCCTACTGGCAAAAGGGACACTCGGCTCTATAGCAGCCAGTCCACCCAGGGATACAAAGCAAGGTCCAGTGGGAGGTGGTTGTAGAGTGAGAGGTAATTCTATATGTGTACGCATGTAATGTATGTAACGGGACAGTGTGTTAGAGCGATGGAGGCAGTGTCTATTAGAGACACTCAGAATGGACGACAAGGGAGAATGAGCAGAGGAGCGAGGAAGACGAAAGAGGGAGGGAATCTTGAGAATTGAGGGGGAGGGGGGAAAGATGCCTTTTTTATGGTGGTATTGCTTTGACGGCTGTTTGGCAGAGGCACCCAAGGCAGTGCCTGCTTGGATTTTAGCCTGTCACTTTGGACAGGGACACTAATCAGGATTGGTCCCGGTCCCTACCCCAGGAAAGGGGGAGCACTTTCAGGCCATTATTTAAAAAAAAAAAAAAAGGAAAAACAGGGAGCAAGAGAGGAAGAAGAATTGCTGTGGCACAGCAGGAAATGCTAACCGCTAACCTCATTTACATGCAGGTCCAGGGAGAATGGGGGGAGAGCTTATTCCGTTTCCAATCTCCATGTTAAATGCTGGCCAGGGCAGCTGATGGGAATGAGAGGCATTGTTCGTCCCATGCTGCTCTTCCCCTCTCCGTTACACCAATACCTGTCTCGCTTTCTCCAAGGTATAAAAAGACATTGCCTCAATAATTTTACCCCCCGCCCCCCCCAAAAAAAATCCATATGAACTTGACATGCGATGTCTGCGGCTGTTTACTTTGTGCAGACTGTGTACTGCAACCAACCCTTATAGGTCTATCTGTTCTGTCATAACCAGGTTGTGACCTGAGGCTGCCGCATTCAAAGCCATCCTTCACCCACTGAGTCTGTTCTGTGGCATAATGATTGCTATGACAACCATCACTTAAAGCCATGGGTAGGTGGAGGAGAGATGTCAGCTTCTCGTCTACTCTTCTGATGATCTCATTTCTGGCTGGCAGGTACAACAAGGTCAAACCACTGAAACTAGAAAAGTGGCTGCTTGCTGCATGCAAATGGCAGAACTGAGTTTCCAAACAATTACACTGCCCTGACCAAATCGACACGGGGCTAAGCTCTGAGAACCACAAGGTGGGGGGATTAAAAAAAATTTAGTAAAAAAAGGGGGTTCAGAGAGAATGAGATGTAGAGGGAGGGATGGCTGTCTTTGGCCAGCTATGAGCACAAAGTCTGGCTGTGCGTGCCAAATTAGGTTTTTAAACAGTTTTTCTGGGAGGATTTGTGCTAATCTAGAAAGCCTTCTGGAGGTAGTGCAAATACATCTGCCGCTGACCACTCCCCTGTAGAGTACGAGGGATTAATGACATGGCAATCTGAACCAATATGGCCCCCATTCAAAACACCCGTGGGGAGTGGGAACATACGGGCAATCATGAGCTGAGCCATTACATTCACTTTTTTTAGAATGGCTTGATACCTACAACATTCATCCATTACCTTAGTGTGCTAATTTGTCCAGCTTCATTTGTTTCTACGTGTGGTTATGGTTCTTACAGGTACCATAAGCTAAAGGGCTCCTCACTCAGAATGACATATCCAGTGATTAGCTAATCTCATTAGCATCACAAGGACAAAATCAAGTGACCAAATGCCCTTGGTAAACAATGGAAGGATGAGACCTGAGTCACATTGTTCGTTTAATGTACTCCGAGATGCTATGACCACATTGTGCAAATAGGGAAGCCTCCTCTACAGCACTGAATTAGTCAAGATGCTCACCTGCATTTTCAGCATCATAAATAACCTCACACTGCACTGACAATGGCTTTCTCCGAGATGACATCACATCAATGATTTTAACTTCTCAGGATTTTTGTCCCGGAGCCAAACACTTCCACTCTGCTTTTAGAGGTGATATATTGTTTCCTTAGAGAGCTGCCGCTGCCTTATGGTCCTGCTATCCTGTGTCTGTAACAGCCCCCACCCCTTCTCTGTACTCTTAATCTCCCTATAAAACTGATCCTACGTCCCAAAAAGCTGCAGACACCCAGCTGTTAAAGACATGCCGGCTAGTTAAAGACATTAGCCTGAGCCTTGCTCTTGACTGCCTAAATGTGCAACGTAGAAACACTTCCACACACCAAGAGGAGAGAAGGGGTTAGCCTGGCTAGTGCACTAAAGGCTAACTAGCGCCAGGCTGTGCTTGAGAGAGAGTCTGTCTGCATGTATGTGTAAGAGGCCTCCTGCCCCACTCTACCCACACAGGAAGTGAGGTCATCTCATAGCACTGCGCTGTGCAAAGGACATTCAGCGAGGGCAACAAAGATCAACCTGTTGGCCTAAAGGCTTTTTAAAGCCCCCTGGCGAAATAGACATACTCTGATGACCTACTCTGGGTAACTACATTTCAAAGAGCAGCTTTATGGACAGTTAACGTATAAAATGCTAAAGCAGTAGGTTTGTAGGGATAGTTGAAAAGCAATGACCAAAGCAGAATCCATCAGCAAAAAAACTAAAATAAGATGGCACCATATGCCAAAACCTTTCAAAAAAACTCAATTTCACACACTGGTTAAAGATGTACCACATGCTCCAAAAAGAAATCTTCACAGCCTACAGGCGATGGTCTTTCTTCTAAGACAATTGAGGAAGTTCTTTATCTCTGTACAATGTAATTTTAGTGTCTTTCTAGGAGTGAAACGTGAGACAGAGTCCAACAATAAATCACATCCCTGTTTAGAGCGGGCGTCTGGCACGACTGGCCGGCTTCAGCTCCCCAGACCACCACCACCACCTCCTCCTCCTCCTCCTCCTCCTCCTCCTCCTCTCCTCTCATGCTCTCCATCCCTCATGCCTGTTAAAGGCTTGTCCTGCAGGGCCTGGATGCACTTGTGTGGTACAACAACAGAGAAACCGCCCAAAGCTCTTAACAGCTCTTCCTCTACACTTCCTCCCTCCCTCTCTCCATATCCACTGCTACCACCACCATCTCCTCTCTCCCTCTCCACTCTGCTCTGTCTTTCCCAGCTGCACCGGCGAGCTGTTCCGTATGAACTGCTGCCAGCTGAAAGCCTGCTACTCCTGTGAGATTGCTATTACTCAGTGCAAGCAGGGCTCTGCGTAGCCAAAGGGCTGCTCTCCGAGCTGTAGATCTCCATGTTGTGACTTGTCAACACGGGAAAAATCGTTACCAAGGCTGAGGCACTTCCACTCCACACAGAGGGGGTTCTGATTGAGACCAGGCAGACAGGCAGGTACTGTACTGGAGGTATTAGGACCAATACAGTTACCTGATTGTGTGCTGCTGGGGATTTTCTGCTTAGAGAAGGCACTTTGAAATGATTAGATAACAAAGATCTGAAGAAAAAATACATTTCCACTAGGGCTGTCCTCGACTAAAGAAATTCTTAGTCGACTAACACTTATATGATTTTGTCGATTAATCGATTAGTTGATGTAATCGACAGAGCTGTGCTCTTTGAGAGGTGGTTAAGACTAGAAAAGCACAATATAAATGTAGTTAATGAACCATCTGTAAAACTGAGTTTCTCCACAATTAATCCTGCAAAAGTACCACTTTAAAGTTAATAAAGTTAAAGTTGATAAACGAACAAGTAAACTACAACAAGAATCTGACCAAGCATTCAGTAGCACCTTTTGTTTGACAGTTTTTGATAACTGGTGCAAAAAACCCGTTTCAGTTGGTACTCAAAAAGTGTTCAGATTAAATACCCAGCCCTGGGTGAATGAAATCCGTCAAACTCCCGCTGAACATATACATTATTATAGAACATAATATTTAATAATCAAATAAAACAAAGCTTAAAGAACAACATTATTTTTCTTTCAATAAAGATGCTCTGTCACTTTATTTTTTGAGCAACTTAAAAACTTTGGGTGAACAACTTCTGGGACACAACTAGCCTCTTACATGCACATGTAAACACTTAAGCAGCTCTTCCGATGAAAACACTTTTTATTGCTAAATAATTAAACACTCAGACCTCTTTCCAGTGACCTCAACCATTTTGTAATCAAGAAGATGTCTGGTTTATGAGACAAGATAAGAATAACAATTTAGCAGTCTAAGTCAAGTTTAGAAAGTCCATTATCACAAATAGCTTCCGCTGACTTGGTTTGAACAATGTAGAAACACAGGTTTTGTCTGATCCTGATGTGTCACACTGGGTTGCTATAATTTACCAGGAATCCACAATGCTCCTAAACAGGAGATCTAAATAAAATAGGAGTCTTCAAGCTTTTGCTTATTATTTCTTTCTTTAAGATTATTTTTGGGCATTTTCGGCCTTTATTTTTGACAGGACAGCTGAAGACATGAAAGGGGAGAGAGAGGGGGAATGACATGAAGCAAAGGGCCGCAGGTCGGAGTCGAACCCGGGCCCGCTGCGTCGAGAAGTAAACCTCTATATATGGGTGCATGCTCTACCAACTGAGCTATCCGGGCGCCCGCTTATTATTTCCTTTTGCCACACTGTTTATATTATATTAGATAGATGGACTGGGCTACTTCTACTAGCATAGTTTAGCTAACAGACAACAACTAGCACACCATCAAAGCTTTTCTGCCAAGTAACAGACTGCACTTAGTCCGTGGCTAAAGTCCTGTATGGATTTGAAATAAAAACACATACTATTACTATGCCTACAAAAACTACACCCTAAAACAATACAGTTATCATATCGTTCAAACATATTGTCCAAACATACAAGAATCTCATTTTACTGACTTGTGGAAATAACCAGCTACTATTTTGAGCGGAGAGTTATTAGAGGCTGGAACGTTGTATGGGGCTATGACATCTAGAGGGGGGGGCTTAAAATACAAAGGGGATGATGAGACACAAAGTTTGTCCGACATCACGCTCTATTCTCTGTGCTAGTTTAAGTGAAGTTTTAGTTAAATAGCCTTGTGACTAGGTTTGGAAGGTCGTGAAAATCTGGGTAGAGTGAAAAAAAAAAGAGGTTATGCTAAGAAAATTCTTATTTCACGTGTTATTCTTGGGTAACATACAGACCCGCAGGGAGCTTTAATTCTTAAGAAACATTTATTTGTAAGTTGCATTAACCCTGAAATGTATCACTGACATGATAAACCACCCTGCTTGGTTTGATATATGTGCCTTGCCAATTGTCTATAGTAGCAAATAAGGTTAACGTTTGTGTAAGATCTACACCCTGAGGCTTAGCCAGGCCCATTAAATCTTACCCAACTACCTGTTTATTCGCATCAGTGTTTTCATTTACTAGCAAAACTAACAAAAGAGAGTCCAGTTTGGCCACTGAATGATCACTGAAAGCAGGTTTCTATGCTCTCTGTGACAGTGTATAGTGAACGAGGCATCCACCACCTTTCCCCTGCCCTTTAATTCATTTCTAAGTTAAAGCCTGTGTATCATTATTCGCTTGAGCTCTACCCGCCCGACACCGCCAGAGCATCCAAGCCCCATCAACTTGGGTGGGGGGGGGGGGGGGGCATAGTGGTGGTGGTGAGGTTCGGGATTCTTGGCAGAAATACCCCACCAATTTTATGCCAAGAGCGAAATGGAAACCTCCTCTAATTTTCCTTTCCCCTTAATCTAATGTTTTTCAAGCCCCAGTCCCACCAAGGTCATTATAATCATAGGAAGTGGAAGGGAGCCAGTGACCCGCCATTACAGTAAGGTAGAGAGCCACCCAGTCAGTCAGCTATTGGCTGGCCAAGAGGAGCTGATATCTGTCTAGAAATGTTAAAAATATCTCCATCTCAAATGTAGATTACCAGGGTATAGGTAAGAAGAACACAAATTTCCCTCCCAATACACTTAAGGTTGTGCTCCTCATGATATGGACTCTCTCTAAGTCTATATTTTTAACATACTCACCAATTACTTTTAAAGACTTCGAGGACAAGAATGACAATGATATGAGACATGAGAAATGTTAAGGGGACTTGTGTGATCTAATGACAACATAGGCTATAGTATGTACATTTCGCCAATCAATATTGAATACTTAGGCCTATTCTGACTAATTTAATGGAGTTGTTTCCGAGTCAATACCACGTAACTGAGAAGAAGAAAGGGAAGAAAATCTACTTTAAAGTAGTTGAATTATGTTCTTTTTCCCGTTATGACTGCTGTCAAACTGGATAATAGTTCAATGGCATTTATTTTCTGTATGTTTTCATGTTTTACAAAAGGGTTTAACCTGAGCCAAGCCCTACAACAATGATAGAAAGCATATCACATTCATACAGGGATAGTAGTATACAGCTGTTAAAAATAATAATAATATATATATAGACAAAGTACCAGTCAAAAGTTTGGACATGTTTGGTTTGGACACGCTTTCTTGTTCACTTGAATGGGAAAGCGTGTCCAAACTTTTGACTGGTACTACAATGCACTGGTATCGGATTTGTACTCACTACTACTACTACTACTACTACTACTACTACTACAGTATCTGCCAATAATCAAGTTCAGCTATCGGAATAGGTATGGGGAAGGAAATAAATGGTATCGGAACATCTCTATAATTTAATGTCATTTTTGAAATCACAAAAATGAAACATTAAACCTTACCAGCATTTTCATTAACTCTAACTTTAAAGAGTGAATAATAAGGCAGCAAAATTACACAAACAATAACACACTGCAAGGTCATAAAGAATGGCAGTTTGCATTGTGGCACCAAAGGTCATGTTTACTTGTCAGAGTGAAGGCGCCATACTGTACTGTGACCTCCATAGCCAGCTATGTACCCACAGACACACACACAAAAACACAAGGGTTGCCTGTTCACTTTCACATGTGCGTGCCGTGCACACACACTTAAAGAATAGTCTCCTCTCACAAGCTGTGCCACAGACAATAGAATAGTGCACACTGGGCTACACAACCCATATATCTGGGTCTGTGCTAAGATAAAGCACCTCCAGCATTAAAGCCATTGTATTAGCTTGCCCTTTTTCACCACAGATGAAGAGATTTGAAGCTCGATATTGTGCTTGTTGGCTGGCACATCACCAGGGTGTTGTTGGCTGAATAATGAAGACACACAGACTGACAGCGAATGGCATGAGGTGACACTTCCATTCTAGAGTGGGAAGATCCAAAACAAAGCGCAAAAAGCTTCTGACAAATTCGTATTTTCCTGTGACAGTTTGTTGACTGAGGAGGGAAACAACTTCTAAATCAGAAAAAGGCTTTCATTTAAACCCAGGAACACAGGCACAGCAGTGCTCCAGTTCAGTGCCTACACAGAAGTACATGATTTCAGATACGTGGGTGAAGGGTATTTTTGTTCCAGACCAATTACAAAGCAGCTTAATTGAAAGGTTGACACTTTAGTCCTCTTGCCCAAAAGACAGAAAATAGTGGACTTCATGTTTGACAGATCCATACAGTATTGCTGTGTGAAATACAGCTTACACACAACCTCATGTATTTTAATTGTTGAATCTCAAAATGTCCCTAATATGTTACAATGTTTTTTTTAATCATAATAAAACTGGTTTAACCTATTAATTATTTTACATTTGAACCTATCAAAGCCTATCCTTAAATATACCTTATATTAATATATAATTATAAAGGAGGGCTTGTTTAAAATAAAATCTTAGTAGTGAAAATTTCACTCCAGGGACCAGGGTACATTTGGGTGTTGAATTGGACAATCAATTGCCATTACCCTAGGTGGGCAACTACAGTAGGTGCTAAAACATGATTTCATGTCTTCTACACAACAATATAAAATCTATTTCAATTTTGCCACACTGAGTCATATCACAAAAACATGTATCAACTATGAGTATACATGTGTCCCTGTTAACACAGTGACTCACTCCAGTTGACCAAGACACTTTTCTGGAAGAAAATGTAAAACTTATCAAAGTATCAATGAGCCATACTGCAATCTCCATCTAATCATTAACAATAGCTGGAGGGCCGTCACAAAAAACTACTGCATGTATTTCATAATCACACCGCACTCTAAATACGCTTTAGAAAACATAGATTTTAGTAACCAATGAGGAAAACATATTCAGGGGACAAACTCCCTAAAAGAAGCCTTGGTATGCAGAGGGAGGGATATATATATATATATATATATATATATATATATATATATACACACACACACACACACACACACACACACAGGTATATATGATATAAATATCACGACCCTGTTCTGTGCAGTTCAACCATATAGCTTACTCCTTATGCAGCATACCGTATGAGTGAAGACTCACTGTCCAAATATCTCCCTGTCACTCAGTGTGTCTCTCACACACACACACACACACACACACACACACACACACACACACAAAACACACAGTCACCCAGTCTCCACCTCTATGCCTCCGTGCCAACCGCTGCTATTTCCCAAGTTCAGCCCTAGGTCAAACACCTGAGCAGATCAGTGAATATTACCACAAAATAAAAATAAACCGTGCATCTGTGTATATTGTGTGTGAGGCTACAAAGATAACTCTGTAATGTACATTTGATTTAATGTCAGACATATTAAATTGTGAAAGGTGCAGGAGCTTATTCATTCCTCATACCCTTTGAAATTAAAAAGAAAACTATGTAAGTAAACTAAATAAAAGAGACAACTAGAAGTGCCTTGTTGATGGTGGCTGGCTATGATGAACAGCTGGCATGGTCTGACATTTAAGAAATGAAGATACTGTCATAAGATAAATGTATCAAGCCATCTTTGTTAAAGATGAATCACTCAATTATTCATTACATTTGCATACCACTATGACTAATTGAGCTCTTTGCTTACGCATGTATTGAGCAGAAATTATCAAGAGCAGAAAATGTCACTCTCGGATAATTCCTTTAATAATCCTTGTCTTGCCTACTACCATCTAAGCAATCCTCTAGTGGCCGGAGTGTGTTATCGCAGCTTTTTCATTATCTGGACCGATAAAGGCACAATACGAACATCCAAGATACGGAGGGTCAAATGTACAAAAGTAAACCGACCTCCCACCAAAATCAACAACACGGAATAACAATAGGTTTATGCTGCGGCACCGCGTTATTTTCAGCAACGTAGCAGAGCATAACTGTCGTTTCCCTTTTCTAACCGCGTTATTGATCGTAGTCTGTCTGCAATGAATGGCTGCAAAGGGAAGGGGGGAAAAACCCTGAACTTCAGGTGACCGACCATGGCTCTGTCACATAGCCTGCATGCAGACTGGGAGGGGTAGAAAAAAAATTACATTGGCTTGGGTGGGGGGGAGAGAGAGAAATCTCTTCACACTTTTTAAAGTCGACGACAAACAAGCGCGAACAAATTCGGTTCCGCGATTTGGAGCAGCAAAACTATGAGGCGAAAGTTACACGTTTAACGCCGAGGAAATGAAGTTTACCGAGCGTTGCTAGATAGCGCTATTGCTAACCAGGAACACTAGGGTATGGGGAGCCAGACTCTGGCTTGTCTGATCCGACTGACCCTTCATTTTATTGCGGCCAGACTCCCAGATCCTCCCCTTTCTACCCGAAAAGCGACCTAGCAGAGGCGAGCACATTACCGAAAACGCTCGGCCGTTATTCCTCACACACAACCGACACATATGCCAACTGACCGCAACCTTTAGCGGAACCGGACCTCTATCGATTATACTCCTAATAAAGCCACGTATCATTTATCCACTCACTGCCTAGCTAACGTTACCCATCGCCAACAACATGGCTGCCTCGCTCGGACCTAAAAAGGGAGAAATAACCTACGCCGAGTCTTTTGTCTGTTTCACCTCTTTAACCCTAAACTACTGCACAAAACACACGGAGAGCCGTTAAAATTGAACAAATCGAGTGAAGGACTTACGTGAAGGCAGGCGCTTGGGTTGCTCCTGCTTCCTCCTTGGCATTTTCCCCCGTTTTTAATCACATTCTCGTCCTTGTTTAGGGATAAGAAGAAAAAAGGTTTTTCCCATTGAGACTGGAGGCGCCAGTGATGGCAGGGACTTCTTCGTGCACCTGGCTTTGCTCGGTTTAAAGTGTATTGTTGGGGAATGGGAACACAGGCGGAGGAGGTGCCGCTGTTGTTGTTGCCGTGTCTTGACTATGGCTGCTCTCGGTGCAAGTGTGTCTCCGAGCCCCTAACTAACGCTAATGCAGGGATCAAAGGGCAGCAACAGCAGAGCAGACACGCGCGCACGCACGCACACACTCACAATCACTCACTCACACTCATACACACACACACACACATTCACACGCTCTCACACACTCAAACACGCTCTTGCGCGCACGCACACATTCGAGGGGCTCGCCCCCGAGAGCAGCATACGGACAAGGTGCCCCCAAGCTTTCAGGGTGTATTGCTAAAAAGAAAATGTATTAGAAAAAAGCATGAGGCATAAATCAGCTGAGAGACCGTATTGATCGAGTCGAATTACACCAACGGAATCTATTTAATTTCCTTCAAAATTAATGGTGAGACGATAACAATGTATGCGAATGATGCAAACATGAATGTAGGCTATAGGCTACGTCAATTTAGACGCTATGAAATACATAAAGCAGAAGCATGTTAAACATGGATTTAGCTTGCTTTAGTAAAAGAGACAATTAAACACTATAACCACATCTTTATTTTAAATAAAGATAAGTAGCCAATCACAATTGCAGCATGGTAAAATGAAATGCTAAAAATGAATTTTATAGGCTAATATTGACTGGATGACTTAGTCTACACACTGCTTTTACAAACTTATACATTAAATCTATGCTTTTATGTAACTGTAATACTAATAATAGCCTACTTTGGACTTTTTAGTAGGCTATCAATAGTATAATAGTACATCAGGGTATTTACAGTATATATATATATATATATATATATATATATATATATATATATATATATAAAGAACTCTTTTCATACAAATAGTTTGTACAATTTCATACAAACTCTTTCACCTGAAAAGTTTCTTTCCATTTCACCATGATTGATAAACTATATAGAAGTTGCATAAAGAAAAACAACTAAAAGCTACAACCTGAACAGTAGATTGAATAATAACAAAACATAATAATTATCAAACATCCTATATTTTAATTTGGTTTATTTCTGTTATTTGGTAATTTGGTATATCCACACACACTTCTCACACACAGTCTTCATACATGTCAAGCTGCTAATTTAAAAACTGCCTGCTGAGTAATACCTAGAATTTGTCTATTAAAAGAACAGTAAAAAAAGGTAAATTGTGTGGGAACCAGTATCACATCAGGTGGGGACAATAACCTGTGTCAGTGTCAGTAAAACGTCCAACAATTATCCAACCCAATGTAGTCATCTCCTCATCAAAGTTGAGAGACTAAAACTGGCCAGAGCTGAATCCTCCTCCCTCTCAGCTTGGTGTTGGGGCTTTTTCACAGCGCAGGCTGTCCCCACTCCCTGCTGTTGGACTCCTCCAGGCTGCGTTCTGTTGGCCTGCCGCGTTCTTTCACACCTCGGCCGTGTGTGAGGAGAGCTGTGTCTTCATCCCTCCATCCTTCCATCCTCCAATCCTCCTCCTGCCATGCCTTCCACCCACCCCCAGCGGAGGCGCAGGAGGCTCGTTACCGTGGCAATTAGTGAAAAGCCCAAATTAGCCCTCTTGGCTGTCCACAGGTGACAAAGACACTTTGCATTTTTGCTAATTAGGAAACAGAACAACATGATTAAATGGGGCCTATCAGGAGGAGAGTGGACAAACATGTTCCACAAATAGAAAAGAATTACATATTATTGCATCTCCTGCATGAAATGATTAAGACATCCCATTAGGTTTTTCATTTGTGGAGAGGATACTGTTGGGTTGTGATACTGAATATTATAATGGTTTACATTACAATTTTAATAGACTTTAGTGTGTGTGTGTGTGTGTGTGTGTGTGTGTGTGTGTGTGTGTGTGTGTGTGTGTGTGTGTGTGTGTGTGTGTGTGTGTGTGTGTAAAGACAGCTGTGTTTCTCACCTTCACCTGTAGATGGATAGTCTATGGACAGGTGCTCTGAGGAAAGAGTGGATAAGCTGCTACAAGGGAAAGGTTAAATCATTTTTGGTTTTTGCATTTCTTGCATATTGTCTGTATTTCTGTGTGGAAAGCACAAAATATGCAAAGTACCTCAGGGGAAAAAGTACTCTGATATCTACTGTGGTTCTGCTGGTAAAACATTCAACTTGAACAAAGTTATAAATTAAGGAGTTTGTCCAACATACATGTGTTTGGGATTTTATGCTAGTGCACAGATAAGCTAGAAATAAGTTGTAAAAGATGTAAAAGGTGACTCTAAGAGCATACATACTGTAGACATTTTCTGGTTCAGATCAGTTACCATGTCTATAAAATGCAGTGCAGTGCAAACAATATTTTTATGATTCCACTAAATTATTGTAATGCAGCCGCTTTGGTTTGTACGTCTTGATGAAATCACAGATGAATGTCATTGTTCTTTGGGTTTCCGGGAATGATGTTTATACTTACAAATTTTACATCAACAATCCTAGGGAAGCTGAAATTCTCCTGCTGGATGGCTTAATCAGAATGCTAAATCTTGCTCTGTGTATCCACCCTTTGCTTATTACAGCACATTAGTGGTAATTAATCATGGAAAACTCCATGTAATATCAAACTGCATTTACCAGGCTGACTTATTCCAGATGTAAATCAGTGCAAAAATCTAAAACTTCTGCATCCAGTGGCATAATTTCCACTAAACATTTCCATGAACAGAAAATAAGCTATACTAGACTACTAGTGTTTGTCGTGATGGTGTTTTTGTCCCCAGTTGAGTTTGGTCACCATTGGGAGGTCACAGCCTGTTCCCTGACCCTGACAATGCCAGGCAGCTGAGGTAATGCTGGCAACAGGACAGTCTGCTGATAGTAGCCATGGCAACACTGACATGACCTCACTCAGGGTTGAACCTAAAGGTTATTCCTCATTGCTCCGAGGGAAGAGTGCTCCAGCTATTTATTACCAGCGACAGCGCTCAAATTTCCCAGCTGTAACACTGTACACTACACACATACACTAATGCAAAATGGCTTTTACTGAATAGCCCTTAAATAACACCACAATAAGTGCTGTGCATTTGTGTCTGCTTCTCTAACTAAGTGAAGATGTAGAATATACTCAATCAGAATTGTTTTGTTTCATTCCCCCAATAAAAGGGGCTGGTTCCCTGCTTTGAAAACGGCTCATGTTGTCAGTCGTCATTATTACTACTTATTAAAATGCTTCCATATAGTGGCACAACAGTTAGTGGGGGCCAAATGAGTTTCAGTGCTTCAGTCAAGGATGGAGCAGACTGGAGAGAAATGAGCTAACTTGCTTATGTGCCTTGGGGGCAGACTGAACAGCCTCCAGTTTCTTCTTCTTTTCTCTGTCTCTTTTTCTTCCTCTCCTCTATCCTCTCAGGCCCTGTCCTGTGCAGGCAAGGCAGGTTGGACTAATGTTATTCTCGGCCAGTCAGATGTTACTCTGGGGTAAACAGAAACATCTGTCCCCTGCCTAGCCGTGACTGTCGCTGAGTGATAAATCCTGGGGTGGCTTGTGCCAGCGCTGTCCGGCGTTCCACCTGTCCCCCTTCTACACAATATCTCCAACCAACCCCTACACGTACACACACACTTCACCCTGTTTGCACTCGTTCGCCTTCATCCTGATGGTGTGACAGAAGCAGGTGGTTCACTCCCTTTTTGCCCTCTGGCCTTCTATGCTCTCGTCCTCGGTTGGCACATTTATGCAGGGAGCGAGAAGGGTTGTCGCCTCTAGCAAATACCAGTGGAGAGGTCCCTGTACCAGGTTATTTAGCAGTGGTCCTAGGAAACTCAAAAGCCTGTAGCAGTCGTTTCCTTTAATCAGACATAAAGTCTGCAGATCAGATAAACTAAGTCTCACAAAGGTCAACAAAATGCTCAGTGAAAAAAAAACACAACAAAAAGTGCTGGAGATTTTAGAGGATGTGACTTCAATGACAATGTTTTTTACTTATTTAAGGATTTTTATGCAACAATCAAACTGACCTTGTAAATTCAACTGTCAGACAAAAGCCTAGACACATACTCCCATTTTCTCTCTGTCGGTCATGTCTTACTCTACTGCTACCACTTCATCTCTTTGCTCTACTACTTTACTAAAGTGACAGAGGCAGGTGGCCAACTTCCTGCCCTTTGACCTTTAATAGTTTCCCTGCAGTAAGAAGACACACAGACACACACACACACACACACACACACACACACACACAGAGGAGGAGGAGCCTATGTTGGCCTGGGTGAACTGGGGCAGAGGTCTTGCAAAAGGCCCTGGAGGGAAGCGAAGGTCCTTCAACTCAGGGACACACGTTATTTTAGCAGTGCCAAACCTGACAGGCTGAATGATAATCCCTGCAGTGCTAACACCTTAGTGAATATGCACATCAGAAAGAAAGAGAAATGCACAGTATCAAATGCAGCCCTGTCTAACTAAAAGCTGAGTAAAAGGAATCAGGGAGCTGATTAGTGGCACACTCCTTACTAACACAATTCTGAAAACAATGTGGTCTTTTATCATTTGAAGCAGTCTGCATACTGAATTGCCCCACATTTTTTCACAAAAAGACACAAAGCACTAGGACAGTTACACTGTCTGCCACCTCTCTTATTCACTTTTTTATTCCAGAGGCTCAGGTGAGCAAAAAAATAAATAATAATATAATAATTACAAAAATGTTATGAACAGCTATTCATATGTCCACATTTTTGCCCTTGGCTGCTTGACTGTCTTTTTTCTTTACAATATGTCTGAATTTATAATAATAATAATAATAAATTGAATTTGTATTGCGCTTTTCAAGGACTCAAAGTTGCTTATTTATCTCCCAAAAGTGATACTGCAAATTATCTATACCATTATACCAATAATATCAAGTGAAAGAGCTCTTCAACGCTCAAACGTGTGTTCTTTTGAGCTGTACTTCAGGCTTGTGCACATCTGTGTGTACGCTTTGCATGTTTGTTGTATGCCTCTATATGTGTGTAAGAGGAGCCCCGCTGATTAATGTAATTTCATATTGTAATGGAGCATGCTGAGCATGTTCTGATATCTGTAATGTGTTACCAGTCTCAGCTTGATTTTATTGCCATGGTCTAATAGGATATTGCCACTATCACAATTTGGATTAACTTCCATATCACTGCTGTTAAACCGAGTGAGGTTTGTATGCATGTGCACACAAATGATAGAGAACTGGGGGTGCCTATCAGGGTGGGCTGCTCTGGTTGATTAATTTCACATTCAGCACTTCCTTCATAATGTGTCTCTTCTGTTTGACACCACAATTGTTTTCAATATGAACAGTTACAGCTGCTGTTTTTTTTCTCTCATTGATGCTGCGTTGAGGGAGGAAACATGTTTGACCCTGTGTAAAATAAGGCAATGCTGTCAGAATTTGCTACAGGGGACACTGTACTAGCAAGTGCTTTTGTGTTTTTTCGACCAGCCTTTTATGATTAGCTTGCCTCTGACGCACACACACACACACACACACACACACACACACACACACACACACACACACACACAGGTATAACGAACCCCAGTAAAGAGGTCTGGCACGCTTTTGTCCGGACATTTTTTTGTCAGCAGGGAGCATGGAACTCTATGCAGAGGAGGCTGCCCTTGCTCTGTAGAGTCCTTTGTCTCCCTACATCCCCAAGCTCCACCTCTCTCTCAGCCAGCCCTCCAATGGCAGAGCCTTCAGGTGTTGACCTTATCGGGTGGAGGTCAAAGCCAGGTCAGGGATCTGTTGCTAGGCTACCATCAGATAAGTGGCTGGTGTAGGCAGCAGTGGGTAGCTCTGTCATCCAGGGCTTGTCATGTAATCTTGTTCATTTGCAGACAATTGTCTGGACGTCAGAAAGGCTATCTGGCCCATACTGTTGTAATGAAACACATTTAAATATTAAAACCAGCCATGCTGAGCATTGGCAGCTCCACTTGGCACATGCCTTTTTTTTTTTTTTTTTTTACAGTCATGCCAACTGTCATGCAGTAACATGAACCCCTTAAATGCGCTTGTGTGGCTGGCTGTGTGGAAAGTGTTGTCGAGGATAGGGTGCTATTCATTTAGTTTTTTTTTATTTTGTCCTACACCATTTCATACTTTATAATGTTAAACAAATGCAATAGCATGATTAAATTAATAAAACCTTTTAATAAACATAAATTATGTATATAATCAGTGTTTAAAAATGTGATATCTTGATTGGGAAAGAACAACTCTACACTCATATCCATCTGTGTAAATGCAGTATGTATGTATTTTACTGCAACTACTGTACATAAATAAATGGATAAATTCATTCATGACTCGTGACTAATTTAGGGGGACAGGTGGGAAGGAATCTTGTTGTTTGCTAACCTACAACCTTTAAATAGAGTATAAAGAGTGCTACAGCCGTGTGTTTGAAGAGGGAGGGGGAGGGAGGGAGGGAATGAGAGAGAAAGAAAAAGAGAGAGATAGTTGTTGCATCTTCACACAAACATGGACTGTTCTCCCACTCTGCCATTCCACCACCTGGACCGAGCAATGTGGGAGACTGCGCCACACTGATGAAGGACACCAAACAGGGCAATTGCTGTTCATACTGTGGGTCAAATGGAGTAAGACAGGTTGACACAGCATCTGTGTCATATCACAAGTTCCTTTTTGGTGACACCTGCATTTTGTCAACGTCACCCTCTCAGCCGTTCAGGTTAACCGCCAGGTCTGGGAGGAAGTGGCCTTTGGAGGCCGTGTGAGGAGCAAGACCTGTGACAGTTAGACAAAAAGAGACCTAGATAAGGCACGTGGCAATTTATCCATGCCAGTCCTTGTACTGTAGCTCCAACATGGGATCTCGTCTGTTAGATTGGCGCATTGTGAAAAGAGGTTCTCAGTGTCTGGGCGCTTGCCAGCTGACATTCCACGGAGACAAATTGAGAGAGAGGCTCCGGCAGATTTATCGGGCCATTGGCTCGCCTCAGGAATTCTCTTGTAACATGGCACTCCTGTGAAAGGGATAAAGAAATTAGTGTAAAACAGCCCCCCACGCCCCCTCTTCCACAGCACCCATTTAGCTATCTAGTACTACTTGTAACCCCTCTGCCTAATAGTCACTTCCTTTTTTATATATAAATGTGGATGAATACAAGATGGATGCGTCTGAGCTTGAGTCCTCTTATTTCTATGAATATTCAAGAGGGTGGGCAAGAGAACGTTGCTGTATTCTGGCTGTTGAGTCACAGGTCCTCAGTGGCAGGAAGCACTGCTGGTCAAATGACAGAGAGAGAGAAGGAGAGGGAGACATGGAGGGGAGAGGGAGATATGCCTGTGTGTGGGATTTGAAAGGAACTGCTCCTGGCTGTCTTGGATATTTATTCCTTTCTAAAGCAATGCGGTGTTTGGAGAAAGAGGCCAGTTGTGTTCTTAATGCTACAGTGAGAACAAGGAGCATTCTTTTGCACTTGCCCTAACAGACTATGGTGTGCGAATGTGAGAACATGTCTTCTGACCTGTTGTTGATCAATAGAGAATTTTGATTGACTTGTCTGGAGAACAAGCTCATGCAAATACACTATGTGACATTCTTTTTAAATATTCATACAACCATACATTATATACATCATGAAATAATAAGGATTAATTATTAATTACTGGCATAAGCATCCCTGTTGGAAATTTACTTCCTGGTTTTGCATACAATAGAGCCCTAATGCCATCCCCCATATCATCTGTCAGCATCTAGAGGTTATCTGCCAAGTTGATGAACAGAGAGATTGGCTATGAAACACAAGGTGTGACAGTATGGCAATATGTTATAGTATGCAGGCAGAGCTCATCAGGAAAGAGAGGACGAGCGGCTTTGTTCCAAATGTCACGATGCATATTTATGGGCGCACTAGAGTGGCTCCTTGTATAAGCACCATTCACCATCTATCAAGCAAACCCACTACAGTGTCTCTTTGACAACTTGGTAGGATAGTGTTGTGTGACAAAGTGATCAAACTGGGCGATCTGCTCATGGCTCGAGCCAAATTTTCTTGTCATTTCGACAGTCAAGACAATAAAGCATGCTGAGGTTAACAAAGTGTAATTATTAGTTACTGCGCACATAATTATTTTCATGACAGGATGCTTCTAGGCAAACTCATCCACACAAGCCTTGTCATGTTGTTGAAAATTATTTATTTTAAGGATTATATAATGCTCTTTTTTATTCCCTGATGCAACAAAAAGGATGGAGCTTTAAAATGCATTGCCTTCTTGCCTCAGATTGAGATATTAAAGGGAAGTGAAAGAGGATAAGGTGACATGAGAGGGTGTCAAACAAAAAGACAGACAGACAGATACAAGCAGAGCCCTCAGCATAAACTCCACTGAGCTTTCGTTCCACTAAGGGGGATCTCAGGAGAGTTACGTGCTGGCTGGCTGGCTGTGCCTGGGCCATATAGCACAGGATGGGCAGTCTGACTGTCTGTCTGTTGTGCCACTCCTTGGGGAAAGAACATGGCTCCAGGGCTGTAGCTGATTTGAGATGGTCCCAGGACTAATCCTTGGGGAACACCAACCAGGCAGAATTGGTTCTCTGATCCTCTTTATAGGCTTTTGAAAACAGTGCAGCTCGGTAGCTGTGGAGAGACGAACAAGAGGAAGGCTTTCATTTTGACTGTGAGCAGCTCAGTGGATTTCCTCCAAATTACAGGGAGTGATTACATCCCACCTCGTCTGCCTCGCGCCACCCCCTTCTCTCAGCATGGGGCCCCCGGGCAGCCAACCACTGTCAACTGTCAGTGCTCACAGCTGAGTCATTAAGTGGAAGGTGAGTGATGTGTCATTGGCACGGAAATAATAAGGAGCAAAACCCAAAGCAAAGGGACACTCGTTGCACCCTGTGGGTAATTTACCACTGCTTATACATTTAGATTCTTTATTGCACAGTTACAGACTATGACCAAGGGATTCAGGACTCTTATAGGGGTGGATGTGAAAGTCTGACCACCTGTTTTGGTGAGCTGCTGCATGAACAGAGGGCAGGCATGGAGGGAGTCACAAGAGCTTTGAACAAGTCAGCCATTTAAAACAACCCTTGGTGCCACAGAGGCAACAGATCCAAGCATCAAGGCATGCAGCTGAGGTTTCCTGGTCCCTTTTTGATGGAAGAAAGGTTTCCCATCACTTCCAAGCTATTACCTACATACAGTTAGGGATTACATAGAAGCAAGAACAGGGACACTCTGTCTACCAATCTGTTTTTTTATTTGAAAACTCCCCCAAGCTTTTCCATTATCTTCTCCATATCAAGCTTGACCTGAAGAGAAAACCTGGCTTCAGAAGGGTCAATGCAGTCTAGACATTCTACTCATCCTGCACAGCCGACCCCCACCTCCACCTCCATCCTGCATATTGCCTTAGAATACTAGAGGGATGTGCCCCCCTCCCCTCCTTATTCCCACTCACCTCAAGCCCCTGCCTCCTTTGGTCCAGTCCCCCATTTCCCAACTACAATAGCATCTCCCGTCACCATAATCTTTCTATTTCACTAGCCCGCCCCTTGGGCT
The DNA here is from genome assembly GCF_008315115.2 of Sander lucioperca. Lineage (NCBI taxonomy): Eukaryota > Metazoa > Chordata > Actinopteri > Perciformes > Percidae > Sander > Sander lucioperca. Next base: position 33,681,152 of record NC_050176.1, read on the forward strand.
TAAGGGGTGTGTGTCTTTCAATTGACAGCACTGCTGTTGTGATTTTTGGCTGTCCACTCTTATACTGGATGGTCAGAGCATTTTTTAAAGAAAAGTCATAGGCTGTTTGTGTAGACATCGATGTGTTTCATGTTTAAGAAATTTGGCCTCATAGAGCTGACGAGTAGAAGAGCAGGACTGAAGAAAAGGAGTTACAAATAACTGATTGATAATGCTAATAATTATATCATTTATGAGTGATAAAGTATCATATGTAGGACAATTACTCATTAGAATGATGTTGCCAATAAACCTAATGTTGTATGCATTACTGCTGCTGCTTATACTTCGTAAAATTACTACTACTGCTGTTAATGATATTATGTTGTTGGTTATTATTGGAACCATTTAATAACATATTAATATTTAAACATTAAAAAGTGATGTAACCCACACTTTCAACCTGCATTAATTGATTATTTTGGCCACATGGGGGCAGCTGTAACAAGCTGTGAAAACAACACTGACATATTATCTTTTACGTAAGTTAATATTGTGTAACTTCTTAGCAAACAGTTGCTTTTTTACACATATGGAGCAACATTATCATTCATTTGGAGTCGTGTTTGTGACCACCTGATGAATGTAAGTCCAATATTCTCTCTCTTTTAGCTCTGTTTTTGGTCTCTACCAACACCTGAGGGAAATATCTGGCTCTTACGCTGCTAAATGCTCCACTATGTTCACCAGCTAGTCTCTAAGTTAATTGGTATACAAGTAAGTCTACCAAATTACCAGTGATACCTAAATTAGTCTATACAATTCACTGTTAAATAATACATTTTAAATACTGACTGTCAGCCATCAGATGGGTCAGGGCTAGAAGAAAACCAAAGCCTACTAATGCTCATGTATTAACTGCTATTACAGGGCATGTAAAAAAGGCCTGGCATTTTAAAGGTGTACTCCTACGCACTTCAATTCTAAATAATGTATAGGCTGCAGAATGCGTGGCCATCATTGACATGTGATCCGTAGTAAAATGGGATGTGATGTTGACGATGCTTTTAGACCCGTGTCAATGTTTACAATTAACCTCCATTTCAGCTGGATTATTATCTATCCTTGGTGAATTTTTTGCAGGTTACAAGCAAAACACACTTATCTCAGGGCCCCTGAATGCTGCCATTTGTCTGTGATTGCGTGATTCATGTGTATTTTCTCATTGCTTGCCCAGTTACCAAACTGCTAGTTAAAACAGCTGCATATAATGCCAGTGACGACGTAGCCTTGGTCATAAGTTTAAGTTTTATTTTAACCACAAACTTTTTGACCTGGGAAAAAAAAGATCACATTATTGGTTTTATTGTATTAAGCAATAACATGATGGGTTAGATACAGTGCATTCAGGGACAGAGCTGCATAATGAGTGTGGAGCATTTCAAAAAGCCACTTTCTATTAAGACTAAGGCCATCTATTATGATAACAAAGGACAAGTAAATGTAAGTGCACAGAGGTCATTTTTGAAGGCAACAGAGATAAACTGGGGTTTTTTTCTTTCCAAAATTTTCCTTCAACGCAAGAAACAACCAAGGGAACAGGGGACAAGGGAGAAAAAAAACCCGTCATTGAATATTCATTAACCGGTGCCTAGGTGTATACATGGCTCTTAACCACTCTTGTTTATGACTTAAGGACTTGTAGTACTGACCTTAGTTTAACACAGCAGCAGATACCAAATTAACCTCTAGCCTCCACAGGGCTAGCCATGCCCTGCTAACAAGCAACCTGTCTAGACACACAAGAAGTACTTTATGATTCCACCTCTCACAATCCCCCCTTCTCTCTCTCTCTCTGCCGCTCTCACTCTCTCTCTCTCTCAACCTCTCTGTCTCTGTTAACACATACTGGCACATCCTCCCTCCCTCTATCCTCTTCTACTGTATCTTTCACCTCACCATATCATCCCTATTTCGCCCCTGCACCATTTTTCATGTACCTCCCAAGCTGTGCAGTGTTTGGGTCATGCACCCAACAGCCAAGAGTTTTATCAGATGGTAGACTTTCTCTTATCCTTCACAACACAGCCTGGCCATAGCAGAATGAAATAATAAAAAGATCTAAAAACCTCTAGGATGCTTAATTTCAATTACACTCACAACAAATGTGATCAAATAAAGCTATAAAGCTTTTTACATTTTTTATACATTTTAAAGCAGATTCCCCTTTAAGAATAGTATAAGACTAGGAATAGGAATTCCATAAGATAAATAAAAAATATAGTCTATAATCTAGATGCAATAAGGTCACTAAAGGGATCATATGCACAGTATAACTACCTATAACATTGTTACAGTACTACTATTATTTTATGTTAAAGAATAAGATTAAGCAAAAAAATCCTATACATGAGAAATAATATGCCTCTGTCAATTAAAGTTGGGGAAATTAAATTCAATGTTCTATTTCTTGACAGGACAAATATGTCGAAAAGACAAGCATTTATAATAGTTTTACTATTATTTATACTGATATCATCAATGCCTTTCGTTCCTTTCCCTGACTAAGAAGAACAAAATACTGTATTGTAGGCTCTAGTTTGAGAAGCTGACTTGTGCTTAAAGTGGCGAGAACAAAGTATCACGTAAGCTGCCAATGTATTTTTTGTTAATTGACTAATCAGTTTATTGACTAATTGTTGCAGCTCTACTGTACTTATAGTCTGCACTAAGACCCAGACATTGATCTCCTTTTTTGCTCAGATCAGACCTCCACCCAGTACTGTACATCTGGCTACCAGCTACAAGTTCACTGTCCAACAGCAGCCTAGGCTATGCTGTAAAAAATAAACATAGTGCAGGAACACAGGAACCCATTTATCCCTCAGATTCTGAGGCATACATGTGTCTGTGAGATTCAGTGAATTCCAGGAATTACTTTGATATAAGCAAAATGTAAAATAGCTTCTATCGTCTGTCCATATTAAAGTTGGACAACATTTTCATATTGAGATGCTAAGGTTCATATTTCTATTTAAAAGGATGACAGTAACAATTGAGATCACACATGAGTATTTTTATACGATTTTATAAGAAATAAAATGTGTTAATAGGATGAATTTGAACTTTTTGTTTTTATTATGTCATTTAATCAAGATAATGCCGTGTTAATTATCACAATAGCAATTTTGTCTTGACTATTTTTATTTGATTTTGGTTGTTGTTTCTAGCTGAAAATGTAATACTTTTTTCAGGTAATGAATTTGTATGGTTCTAATAATTACTTTAAACAACGTGCAACTTAAAATATATCGCTGTAGGCCTACCCATAATCTCACAAGATGACTAGTTATATCAATAAAAAATATGAAATATAAAACACACACTGCCAAATTACACATACCAAGAGGGAAAGTCTGTTATGGTGGATTTTTACTAAAGGAGCTGGAATTATATTGCTGTTATATGCACAACCTCAGTTGTGACTACTTATAGCCTACTTATACTATTTTAGAATACTTAAGAATCAAATATTCAACTTAATATGATCGTACGTACCTTCTCATATTTATTCATATGTCTAATTTCAGGTTGAAAAACAGGCTCCAACATTGCCTGCTGCTTGTGAAGCATACAGCAACTGTATAGGGTAATCTGCATTAAGTACAATGCCGCTGTGTTGCAAATTGATGTCTGTTGATTTGTTGACTAAAAATGTGTCTTAAACATAGTGAAATATGTCAAACTCTCAAACCAGAGCATACTAAGTCTGTCTGTCAACGGTTCTGTCTCTAGTTTTCACCTCACACAATCTGTACCGCTGCGGATTTTTGTCCTCACTCAGTCTCCGTATAGTGCTCGCCTCTGATTGGTCAATTCGCGGTCCATTGCCAAAAACAATTGTTTTGAGACGAGACGTCCACCGGTAAGTGGAATGCTACGGATAACGTTTATCAAAAACAAACTGCACTATGGGCAGTCCGTTTCGATTCAGATAAACGAATGCATGTACTTACAAGGATAACGACCATCTCACAGCGTTAAGTGCAAGCATATTCATTGAAGTGAGTTGGCAGTTAGCGGGTTAGCTACACTAGTTAGCTAGCAGCTAACGCTCCTTGTTCTCACAGCATTAGCTAACAGTTACACTAATTGTGACTAAGCTATATGCTACTACAGTACTTTTTGGTCAAATCAGATACATTACGTGCTGCTACACTCAAAAACTCATCGTAGGAAAACCCCTACTGTTGGATTGAACGAATGAACGCCATCGAGCACGAGTTAGCTGACATGATGCTAACTTAGCTAGCTAAGTGAAAGAAATTAGCTACGACCATAACATCTACTGTTACTTCTACCTTTTCAGATCACAGCCAAGATGAGTCTGAGAAAGCAGACCCCAAGTGACTTTCTGAAGCAGATAATTGGGAGACCTGTGGTGGTCAAACTGAACTCTGGTGTCGATTATAGAGGTAATGAACCTGGCATGTACAACCTATCCATTTGTTTACATTATGTCATTTTAAAAGCCATTATGAATTCTCTTTAGCTAAATCACTGCACATGCATGACCTGTACAGGTGTCCTGGCCTGCCTGGATGGTTACATGAACATCGCCATAGAGCAGACTGAGGAGTATGTCAATGGGCAGCTCAAGAACAAGTACGGAGATGCTTTTCTAAGAGGAAACAATGGTGAGATTCTCCAATTTATAATTATATCTCCAATTTATAGACATGTTGGCACTTCAAGACTTGAGGCAGTGCATGGTTTTTGTCATCATTACATGTGTACAAAAGTCTGTCTCATACAAGCCTAGATGAGGGACTAGTGAGTAATCCGCTTATTGAGAAAAGTAACCCATTCTCTGAGGAAAGTTTGTAGACGCAGACATAGGCCATAAATGTAGGCCCTGTCATAGTATAAAAAGCACAGGTGTTACTAATAACTCTATTCTATTCAAGTGTCCCAGTGATAAATTTAAATATTTTTTTCCTTAAGAGATTTCTTCTTTTTAAATCACTGAAGTACCCCTTTTAAATTTGAGTATTTTACTAGCAGTAATGCGTGTATATCAGCTCAGTCTAAGGGGGATGTGGGCAGAGATATCTTAGGAAGTGTGATAGAGCTTCAAATGGTGCCTGTTAACAAAACAGTTTAAGTGACAAACACAAACAACAAGAAAAAAAGTCCTACGACACAGAAAGACCTTATGGGTAAATCAACCACCAGAAAAACACTAACATTGTATTCTGATGGGTTTTTCAGTTTTAAAATGTTCCTTTAACTGACCCCATTCACTTATTCTAAAAAGTGTGACCTGTCCTTTAAATCTACAAAACCGGCTTTGCTGTGAAATATTGATAATGTGGAAAGCTTAAAGCAACAAACATTAGGAGCTCTCCTGCTTTTTCTTTCTATTTTTAAACTTTTGTCTGCTGTCAGTCTTTGATGAATAAAGGATTATAGTAAGTGTGTTTCAGACTAGCTGTATTCACCTTTTGCTTGAAGAATCTGTCTTTATTTATTTTTCGTCAGTCCATATCTTCAGCCTTCGTCCAGAATTTACCTCACACCAGCCATGTACTGTATTTACTGTGTGACTCCCTCTTGAACATGAGTCATGCTGGCCAGTGGAGTTCTTAGTGTGATAAAAGGGCCAACAGCTAAACATGGGGCTATTTCAGTCCAAACCGAGCGGGTCGATAAAAGCAGATTGAAGTAAAAGTAACAATTGGTTTACCTGACTGCTTTTCTGTACAGTCTGCACTTGCACCCAGAATGACCAGTCCAAAACAATTCTGAAAATATCTCTAGGATGAGAAATGCTTTTTCACACTGAGATCTGGCTGGTTGGGCCACCCAAATATTTGGCCTCGTATGATGCATGATCACATCAAATGATCATAAAACAAGAAATGATGTCGATACATTTCAGATAGGTCTCAGATGTCATTGTGTTGCTCGGTAGAACTAGAGATGGTCTGACACAATTCAGAGGTGCAATGATGAATCGATTAATCGATTAGTTGTCAACTATTAAATTAATTGGCAACTATTTTGATAATCGATTAATCGTTTGAGTCATTTTTTTATTAAAATAAAATAAGATTTCTCTGATTCCAGCTTGTTAAATGTGAATATCTTCTAGTTTCTTCTCTCCTCTGTGACAGTAAACTGAATATCTTTGAGTTTTGGACAAAACAAGATATTTGAGGACGTCATCTTAGGTTTTGGGAAACACTGATCCACATTTTTCACCATGTTTTGACATTTTTATAGATCAAACAACTAATCGATTAATCGAGAAAATAATCAACAGATGAATCGACTACGAAAATAATCGTTAGTTGCAGCCCTAAAGCAATTTTTTGCTTCTCGATACCGATTCTGATACCTGAACTTGCGTATCGGCCGATACTGAGTACCGATCCGATACCAGTGTCTCATATATTTTATTATGTTTTAACAAGTATACTACTATCCCTGTATGGATGTGATATGATTTCTATCTTTGTTGTCAGTCTGGCTCAGGTTAAACTCTGTGAAACATGAACAAACACAAACAATGAATGCCACAGAACGTTCTTTTATTATCCAGTTTGACAGTCAGTTATAACGGAAAAAAGAACATAAATAAACTAATTTAACGTAGATTTTCTTTAGTGCTTCATTTAAGTGGTATCGGATCAGTGCATAAACTCTAGTACTTCCCGATACCAGCGTTTTAGGCAGTATCGGAGGCGATAACGATACTGGTATCGGAACATCTCTAAGTAGAACTACAACCCTTAATATTTTTTCTTCTTTTTTTTCCTCTCTCTCTCCACAGTCCTTTACATCAGCACCCAGAAGAGGAAAGTGTAGTTGAGACCATTCTGTTTTTTTTTTTCCCCCCAGTTTTTTTCTAGCGTTTGATTCATCAGTGGACAACTCTCCCTGTTTTTGGTTCTGTAAAGCCCAAAGTCCAGAAGAGTGTGTTTTGTAAAAATGGAATATGTTAATAAATCCTGAGTTTTGATTTATGTCTGATTTGGTGAATATTATTTACACATTTTGGTGTTAGCATGACAAGAAAAAAACATTCTCAATTGTTCTTTGTAAAAATGTAAATGTAGGGTTTGAAGTAACAGTATCATTTCAACAGGCCTTATTTGGAAAAGCTCGTCAAGTGTGGAGTTGTCGTTGATATTGAAATATCTTTTGATTTCATTCTTGAATATATCAGGCTTCTCCACTGCCAGTGGAATAAAGATGGGGTGTTTTTGACTAAATCATTCACTAAAAGTTTATCCCTGGAGCAAGCAACGAGCAAGCAAAGAGCAAGCAAATGTACCACTGTTTTACCACAAGGCTTCTAAAGGATTAGAACATAATTTTGTAATTTGTCAGTATTAATGTACTAATGTTGTAATTGATCTTGATACGACTTGCCTGCTGAAACCCATTACTTAATGGCCTGTGTACAAATGTACCCATCATCCTGCATTAACTTTATATTACAAGTAATTGGATAAATAGCTGTTTGTATAGCTACAAGTTTATTTTTTTAAAGCTTTCTATCTTGAGCTTGCTGGTTTTGAAATTGAGCATGAGTAATGAAAGTATTCCTGCAGCTGTATATGATGACTCAACCCAGGAATGTACCTGCATCTGAACTTTACCATTATCCTGGAGAGTAATTTATAGAGCATATGACTGCATGATGGAGTACCCATACATACAAAAGTAACTTGTGGCTTGTTTTAATACAGCATTAACAATTCAATATGTACACGTGGAAGAAAATTCTTCACTTACATACATTTAAATATCCATGACAGAATAACAAAATAAGAATGTGTCTGCAGGACTAATTCATAAATAGTGCCACCTGCAGGCTATATCAGGCTGCATTAACATGTAAACAGTTCTGTCAGATCTACTCCCCCTGCCCTCTGCAGCAGACCTCCATGTTTTAGTGCTTTCAAATGTCTCGGAACACCCAGCTTACCTTTTGTCATCTGTGACTGCACATCGATGCTCGCTGTTCATGAGGTTTGGAGTAGCTCTGCCTTCTCCGTTGCCCTGTGAAAATGAATGCAGCAGCATATGCAAGGAATTGTAAGTTTATTTCATTTCAGTGTGGCCTGTGGTAATTTAGCAAATGAGTTCAAAAGTGGCATCACCTCATTACGCTAAGATAAGAACGCTATAAATATATGATTCATTAGGCTCTTCATGAGAATGCTGTAGTGAGGAGGCAGTGAGGGGAATTATTTTCCTTCCAAGGGTGGATTTTTGAGAGCCTTGTTTTCCAACCTGTACATGCGCACTCTGGCCCCTGGAAGGAGACAAAAGGCTGCCAAGGTCAGGCCCGACTTGAGAATGAAGGACGCCTTATTGATCAAACTGCTGAGCTGCATCTGTAGAGAGGGAACGTTGGGAGGATAGGGGATTGAGCTGCAACACACACACACACACAGGCAGACATAGGCACTGAGTGATGTGTACACAGAAACACATTGTACACAGTGCAACACACAAAGAATCATTATGGCACCTAGTGAGGGTTAGTACAGGCAAATATTTACCCAATGGAATCATAACTGAGCCGCTGGCTGTGTGGCCTCGCAGGGAACCCAATTAATACCGTTCACGCAAATGACCTAGTGGCAAACATCATGCTATTGAACCATGCGGTTTAAAAAACAGGAAAAAAAACAGAACTCATGCACTCACTTTATCATTTTGCATGTCTTATTGATTTTAGCCTCACAACCCCTTTTCAAACCGACATTTATTTCTTTTGGATCATTGACACAACATGCACGATGAATGTGAGAAATAACCCTTTTTTTAATTTAGTTTGTTTCAAGATGCCTTTCCCCCTTGTCTATTAGTATGTTTTGGGCACTGGTACGTCCCCACTCAGCCCATAAAAGCAGAGTGGCTCAGGCGCTGGCGGAGGATGCTGCAGTGGCTCAGCGTTGACGTATGGAGGTGAGTGATGGAGGGGAGAGGACAAAGGAGGATAGAATAGGTGACAGCCTTGTTATGTCGGAGAAAAAGCAAGGGGGAGACTCAAGTCTTACAGCACCACCAGCTGCTAGAGCTACAAAACTACAGTGGAGTCACAGGAGGGAGGAAGAATGGAGGAGGGAGGGAAAGTGGAGTGTGACTTTGACCCTGACTGATCACTGCAGCATGGCTGTCTAGCCTTTTCACAAGGGATCAAAGGATGACAAGGACAACCTGAAAATCAGTGATCCCCCCCATGTTTGGCTGTACCATGTTCTCATTTGGGCAAGGACACATTTCTATCTTCTTCTATGCAAATCTATTCAGAGTGGATCTTTTCATATGAATGGTTTTGCTAGGGTTGAGAGTTTGTTACACATCGGGAACATTCAAATCATGTTTCTCTCCCTACCTTTTATCTTCTTGTTGCACATATTAAGCAGTATCAAGGTGAATCACCACACAGTAAACAAATGCATCACGTGTCTGCATAGCCCAAATAATGTGGTGAATGTACGGAGGTAGACAAAATATCAGAAACACCTTAAATGCAACAAAAACACCACAAATTACAGCCTCAAAACATACCATTAGGCTCAATCAACACCTCTCTGACTCTAAAAAACAACAAGTTAAACAAAAATCATCAATCATGCTTCCTGCATTACATTATACTTCTACCCACTCCATGTATGTATAGATGTAAGTGACAATCTGTTTTCGCATGTGTACAGAGACCTCCCTCCCCACAGTGTATTGGGATCTGTGCTGTCCTGTGTGAACTTGACCAGCTTTAACCTCTGCCTGACAGCCTGTCTTGTGTTTAGGATGTAAATGATGGCAGTGACCTCCCACACTGTGTCTCTGCTCTCACATTCCACTGGCTGGGTCACAGGTCTTGTTAGGTTAGCGCAGAATAAACAAACACCTTAGAAACAGCGTAACAATGGCTGAGTAATGTTGAAAACAGCTGCTACTGATTATTAAACTGAACGCTCCGTGTTTGTCTATTATTCCATTAATCAGGTGTGGTTATTCCCCTCAAAATATATCAGGATGACGTGTATGTTACTGTGCATCACTGGTGTTTTGATCCAGAAGGTTTCCTGCTTCACTTCCTTGTCTTTCAGTAACCTAAATCCAAGTTCAAGTTTGACGGTTGCTTTGATCCTAATTGAGTGTGAGGGCCTGTGCTAGCCTCTGGCGCTCTGCAACCCCTAGGCTCTTTATTTAGCCCTGAGGATAGTCAACCTTGGCCAGAAATGTAACCCATGACCTTCTTATCTGGAAGAAGCTATTCCCAGCATGGACAGGGGCTTCTGTGATTTATCTTGGCTCCAAATGGCAGCGTGATGCAGATGGTGAGGTTAGGGGAGTGTACCTAGTAGATACCCTTCAGGAGGCCAGAGAGCAGTATTGTTGCACTCACAGAGCATTTTATGCTGCACGGGCTCTAACGCTATGAACAGCAACAGACTTTTACAGATGGGAAAAAGTCTTGCATGGTCCACGTGAGTTCTTGAACCTTGACCCCCAAAAGGCTCTCCAGCTGTCCCTTCCAACAGAAGGGTCTATTTTGGAAACACACTTGCTTGAAATCTCTTACTAGATTATGACCATATTGTGTTATTGACCATGACCTGACCCACTTACACCACAATAAGCTGGGTTGATGTGAATACAAAGCACGTTGTCACTATTCTAATCAACAGGCTAAACATTGTTTAGATGACTGTTCTATGTTACTGGTGTGTCTTAATTAACTTTGTCATACCTGTAACAACATAAAGAGGTAAGGCTTCAAGGTTGAGTCGATCAATGTATGTATCCCAAAATATATGAACAAATTAAGATTATTTCCTATATATATTGATTTTATTAAAAAATCATATCTGGTATTTGACTTACTTTATCTATCTATCTATCTATCTATATATATATATATATATATATATATATATATATATATATATATATATATATATATATATATATATCTATATCTATATATATATATATCTATATTGTAAATGTATGATATGACAACTGAGCCAACTCCTGATGGAGATTATGTGAAAAGCACCTGAAGAACTACTAAATTGAACGTGAGGTGAGATAAGTTTGTTGAATTCAAGCTTTGGGTTTTGACCTGGTAAAATCTCTGAGAAATAACATAGAAACAGCACAGCTTGAATATTTAATTAATTTAATTAATCGGCCTATTCATTGAGAGGACAACTTTGTAAAAAAAACACACTTAACACAGGTTCGAAAGCAAAATGCTCAAATGCCAAGTGATTTGAACAGTCAGTATTTAGACATCTGAAAGATTTAACTTGACTTGGACTTTTCGCCAAAACAGTACAAACAGCTCTTCTATCTTATCACTATTAGCAAGCGACTTGTTTCGGGAATATTTAATGTCCTAATGTCCTAAAGTTCAATTTAAAAAAACTTTCTTAATCTGAAAGACAAATCTATACACAAAATAATCATATTATTATAAAAGCATCTGGTAAAGCTGCAGTGGATAGAATGCAAAAAAACGCCAGAATTTGAAGTAGAGTGAGACCTGTTCCTGCAGCTCTTTGTAGCACGTGCAGAACAGCCAATAGAAACACTCTCTTTGAAATGAACAGCGTTTGGTCAAAGTCTCCTGTGGCTACTAGATTTTTTTAATCCTGAATACAGAGCCAAGAGGAGGTGCAGAAGTCTATTTTTTCTTAGACCACTTGAATTATGCTGAAGGATTATCATGGATTTTTTACCCAATGATGCCAAAAACAAATTGCCTACCACAGCTTTAATAATGCTGCTTTCATTTTCTTCTTTGATACATACATTTATTTCTGGTTTTATTCCAGGTTATTCCCAAACTAATCATCTACCATTTGGGCGAAATAAATCTACAGTTACTTGGTTGCATAAAATACTGTATAAGGTTGTGGAAGCTTATTGAATGGCTGTCTTGGGACCTTATCTCACAAAATAGTATATTTAAGAATGAGGTCATTAGAGCTTGTGAGCAATAATTAGTGAATATGAAGTAAACAGCCCGTGTCAAAGAGACATTTTGAATTGCCTTTTTGCTTCTGAAAGGCGATTGCTTGTTCTCTTTGTCAGCCAAGTCTCACTACTGTGCACATGAGATTTGCATAAAATACAAACTAACCCTGCACTCAGGCAATTAGCCTCCATTACGCTGGCGTTCCAATTGCCAATTTGTCTGCCATGCAAGGTAATCCGGAGTGTTGCTGGCAAGCACCCAAAATGGCAATAATGGTATTGCAAGAGTCTTTTGTTGTTGTTTCCTCTCAGACTGACGACCAAAGACGGCTGGCGTGTCACTGGATGAAATGTTGAGGAAGTGGAAATGTTTGCACGGCAGTCAGGAGTCAAGACATGACCCTTTGCCCTCAAATGCGTCAGTCCAAAAGGCTTTTGGGCTGCAACTGTTTAGAATTTGGGTTTTCTTAGTAGTACTGCGTTATTCAGGGTTGGGCTTATGTCTTGTTCTGACTCTGTTTTTATGAGAACCAAACATAAAAGCTGCTATAAGCAATGTTCTTATATTAACAATGTGTGTGAAACTTAACGCTCATAGTGACGAACCCACAGGTAATTTCCACACAATGGTGCAGTTCCCCTTAGCTCTTCAGAGAGTTTCAGCTCATTATTGTGGTTTTAAGACCTGCAACTTTACTGTTTTAAGTTCACTCTCACCACTCTCAAGAGCCATAGCAGGCAGCTGTTTTCGGCAAAATAGCTCTAAAAACCCACCGTGCGCAGCACCAAACAGCAGACAGAATAAGTTAACGACTAGCTGGTGAACATAGTGGAGGATTTAGCAGCTAATAAGGCAGATATCAGGAGTTGTTTAAGAGCAAAACATAACTAGAGGAGAGTAAATATTGGACTTATAAATCAGGTGGCCAGAAACATGACAATTGTACTGTAAGTTGTGCTCAGTTTTCATGTGCAATGAGGAATTATTAACAACATTTTGGGTGTGCTTAATGTCGGGTTTAAGTGGTTAAAATCAGCTTTTTTGCCTATCTGACCTTACAACCTTTCTTTCCCTGTCAGTTTTTGTGGTAGCTAGTGATATCACAGTGTGCCCTGATGTTATTATAACTGATAGAATGGTCAAAACAAAAAATAAATAAGACATAAATTGTTATAAACTGGAATTAGCCTTTAATGGTGCTTCTCTCACAGCTTATAATGTAAGCCTATTGATGGTTGACTGTGTGTGTGCCTTTGTATGTGTGTTTGTTTCACTTTGTGTATGTCCACAGTTATGGAGAGAAGCTCAGTGGTTTGACTCACTGCACTCAGAGTGCCTGTGATATTGCTCAAGGGTAAAGCCAGACAGAAGAGTTATGACTTCAACTCATCTCTGGCCATCAGGGAGGTCATAAGAAGGCTACAGTCACACATACACATTTACCTAACACTCGGAACACACACTAAGCAACCTAATCTATCATAAACGCACACATGCACGAACGCACACACTTGGACACTGGAATAGTGCCAGTATTGCAGTCAGGGCACTGTCATAAACACAATTACAGCCTTTTAGTCTTGGGTCTGCATGGGCTAGGTCTCTCTCCGCACTCTGTGTGTGAGAGAGAGAGACACAGAGAGACAAAGAGAGAGAGAGAGAGACTGTATGTGAACATTTGCGTCACAACATATTATGAGGCAGATGAGGGAGAGCACCTTTCACATTAAGATATGATTTCCTGTACAGTGCGGCTCAGGAACAAGAGGCCATTAAATTCAATGTGACACTCCCCAGGTTGGCCACTGATGCTTTTTACGTGGGCGTGTCACTTGGAGAGTTTTTAATGACCATCATGGAAAGTGGAGAGCTCTCTGTCTCTCTCTCTCTGTCTCTCTGTGTGTGTGTGTGTGTGTCTCTCTCTCTCTCTCTCTCTCTCTCTCTTACACACACACACACACACACACACACACACACACACCTCTGGCAGAAGGTGCCAGTAGCATTGGAGGAGCAGCTTTTATAGGGAAGAGACATATAAAGGTAAAACCTGGGAGAGACTTTTATGAAGCGCCAAAAGTGAAGGCTTTTAACAGTGCATACAAATTGCATTTTTTTTGTTTATTGTGACCACTGATGTAATGTGAAAAGCTCGTATAACCTTCAGTTCAATGTGTAAGGTGATGTTTCGTGTATTTCCATGTTATTGTTATATGTTATCTGGGCCGTCACCAGTCCCTTGGCTGCTGTACTGTTTTGTTCCAAGATGTGTTTTCTACATTTTGGAGACATATCTAAGCCCCTTGTGCCCTCTTGTGGCAGATCTTGGTGGTGATCTTTCTCACAGCCAGACACTCAGCCCTCTTGTTCCTTATTTTAATTGACCTGGATTTGTTCCTTTGCTTTGCTGTAATGAAAAAGCTAGAGGTGCCTCGAGACTGAAAATCCTGTCAGCTTCGCCCTGCAGCAATTCCCACACCCCAAAACTGGGTCCCCTTTACAAGATCTACTGTTTGAAGCTGAGCAGAAATAAAAAATTTAAAAGACCTGGGTGCTTCAATGACTTGCGATGAATAATTAAGAAATATGCATTTCCAGATAATGGAGAAGGGACTTTTTATTACAATTGGATGTAAATTCATTGAAGAAACACTTTGGCATATATTTGTGTGGGGCTTGTACATGACTTTGTCTTGTATCCTTATTTCTCTGTGTAAAGAGATGGTAAAATATTCATCCGGTGTTTCACACTGAGTTTCCCTTTATGTTAAACATAGAGAATGAGCTGGATCACTTTAAAAAGATAAGAGAATATGAACAGTGATTCTACCACCCGTCTGATAAATACTAAGGCTCTCTGTGTCGACTTCTCGACGTGCTGCTGAGAGACTCATATTATCAATACAAGGCAATCAATAATCTACATATCATGAACAAGGTCATTCGATCAAAACATGTTGGGTTAAACATGATCATATCAGTTTCAGAAAGAGATGGAAAATCAAACGTCGTAATTAATAGATTATACACTGATTTGATACATACAGAGACCTTCTCTGAATAAATAAAAAAACTGCATATATGTGTGATTAAACACAATCACCCCTGCAGTAAAAAGTTAGTTCCTCTCAAGTTACCTTGTAAATAATTACAGATTTAAAAAATGCGTAAATCATAACAATTGAGTCCGTCACATCTGTCACCACCTCCATCTGACAGCGTTATATCACATAAAAAGCATTTTTTAGGATGAATTTTCCCTCGCTGCTCCTTTGGCTTTTTTTTTTCTTTTCTTTTTTTCTGTTTTCATTACAGAGACGAGTTTACAACTCCCTGTGCAGTTATAATCACAGACCATGGGCCTGTTTGATTTTACATATGATGACTCATCAGAGGTTTAACTCTTCACATTAAAGCCTGGTGACAAATTTATGGCCTCCATACTGGAAGAAGAGTGAATACGTTGCTACAACAGAAAACCTCTCTGTCTTAATCACTCATCTCCTGTGATGGCAGAGCTGGGTTGAATCATCTGTGCCTGCGAGGCTGGGGCTGAGGTGTGCGTATGTGTGTTCGTGGTATTTTGTGTGTGTGTGTGTGTGTGTGTTTGTGTGTGTGTGTGTGTGTGTGTTTTGTCCTAATTAAGCATCAGCAGCTTCTTGGACCAGGGGGAGGCAAGACTTCACAGCCATTAAATCAGGACAATGCTTTTTGTGTCACTGATGCTGGCATAAGATCCCCTGCTTCCCCTCCTTCTCCTTGCATCTCTTCTCTCTCCTTACCCTCCCAACTCCTCAACCTCCGTCAGTCTCACAGCTGCCATGCAGCCTAGGGCTCCAAAAATAAATGATGGCTTCCCAAGTGCATGGTCAAGGCCAGGCAAGTTGGCAGGGCTGGGGCTCCTTCGAGGGCTGTAGCAGTGACTTCTCTCTGGCATACCCTCTACTGGTGGATTGTGTTAACTACAACTACACTTCAGGAGGCACATGCATGCACAGGGGCTGAACAAAATAAGAGCTAATACTGTTGAATATAATGCAACACCCCAAACTACTGATTCATTGTTGAATCAACACTTCTAACATGATTACATACTTCATATTCATGTTGAAAGGCCTTTTTAGTAACCTTATTTAATTTGAGTAATTTTGTGGGTATGCAGGTTGGTTACATTATATGTAAAACATATGTAAAATGCATGTTTATATGAATGAATTGATTCATTTCTTCTGGTTTACTTATCTTACATATTCCTTTATTCCACTGTGTTATGTGTTATTTTTTTCTTTTTTCCTTGTGAAGCACTTTGTAATCTCTGTTTTTTCTGTATAAATAATCCTAAAAACATCTATACTAAAACGTATTGGATTCCATTGTACAGTTGTTCATGTTATGTCCACTCAGCTTTTCAACTTTGCAAATGGATACTCAACCCTTCTTTAACATGTTTTTTTGGAGATAGATAATGAATCGCTTGTTCATCTCTTGTCTACACGTTGTATGTATACCCGATGTCTTTATCTGACCCTGGTGTTTGCCGCCTGTACGCTTTCAATTTGTATATTGATGAAAGCAAACTGAATGTTCCCGTCTCCTCTCTTCATCCAGTCTCACTGGGCGACGGGGAAGTGGAAGTAAGGGCACTGACAAGTCAAAGTGGGTCAGTGTAGAGTGTTCCTAATACAGGCATGACCTCAGGCTTAGTCACTCACAGGAAAAAGTAAGGTCAGCAAAGGACCAGTCTGTGTGTGAGAGATAGAGCAAGAGAGAGAATATTTAACTTTTCCAACCAGACACATCCAAAACATAAGTAACTTAAGACTAGAGCAGCATTACCATTATCATCGATTTGTCAATTGACAGAAAATGAATCAGCAACGATTTTAATATCCGAGTAATTATTTATTATTTTTCATTTTTTCAAGCAGGAAAACAAATGTTTGCAGCTTCTCAAATGTGTGGGTTTGCCGCTTCTCTCTGTTTTAAATGATTGTGAACTGAATATCTTTTGGGTTTGGGTCTGTTTATCGAACAAAACGAGACATTTAAAGATGTCACCTTGAGCTTGTGATTAGCATTTTCACTATGTTCTGACATTTAACAGACCAAACAATTCCTTGTTAAATGGAGAAACTAATCATCAGATTAATAGACAATAAAAATAACCATTAGTTGCAGCCCCACTTCATACAATCCCTGTTGCATTTCCACACTTAACTAGCATTGTTTTGTTTTTAATTAGTAAAAAACAGTGAAATGATTGAGGACTAAAACAGGGTTGACACAATTATAGGAACATCAATCTCAGCAAAATAGCTCAGCATTAAGGTTTAAAGTCTTTAAGGTTCTTATTGCACGTGTGTTGTCTGGCATTGTATTATATTGTATAGGTGTTTATATGGGCAGCGTACCATTGGATGCACAGACAATAGAATACTAATAGGAGTTAATTTATGGAACAGCTGCAGTGAAGAGATGAAATCATGTACAACAATGAGCAATTTTAAGAGACTATTTAAAATGAATATATTGAATGGATACGAAAAGGACTCAAGGTGTTAGTATTGTATACTGACTGTATGGTTGCTGGGCTTATATACTAAGTATAGTTTGGATGGGTTATTATTTGGTTTGATATAGATAGACGGAAACGAAGAAGATAGATGGAAAAGGAAAAAAAAAAAGTGTAAATGTGTGTGTGTGTATGCATGCATGTATGCATCTGTGTGGTAGATATATGGTGTATGTGTATGTAAACATGTATAAATAAGTGAAGCATCAAATTGTTTTGTATTTAACTAAAGGATAAAAATAGAAAAAGGGGGTATGACCAGAAAAGGTATTTTTTTTTACTTCTTCCTACTCCTTTTTGAACATGGAAATTTCTTATTTGAATCACTTACAATAATTTTGGAAGATTGTGGTGAGATGTACATGTCCTTATTTATCTGTTATTTAAATGTTATTATATATATATATGTATGCATGTATGTATATATATATATATATATATATATATATTTACATGTTCAAAATAAACTACAAACTAAAACTAAAACTAATAGAATAGGCTATACAAAAGAGAACACACACACACACACACACACACACACACACACACACACACACACACACACACACACACACACACACACACACACACAAAAGTGTCTCGTCTGCCCTCCATCAAAACTCAGCACAGTGTAGCAGCTCAGTTCTGGATAGTGGATGAAGCGGCTTAGATGCTAGTCCTTTGGTCTGGTATTAATTTGACATACTCTGAAGAGGCCATATATATATTTTATCCATTTAATTAGTTCTGCTGTCTCTAAGTTGGTCAGATCTATTTTACCCGTATAGACTGGTCCAGTCAGTTACAGAATTCATCAAATATATGCCTTGCTTCTCTGAGGACTATGCAGGCTTTAATACATATTCAATGTCTGGGTTATTGTTGTCAAAGGCAGACACACTGAACTGCAGTTGAAGAGAGAATTGAGAGCAATTTAACTCACATTTCTGTACAGCCCGTTATTGACTTTGGCATGAAACATTATGAATAATGGCTTAGTCTATTTAAATACAAATAAATGTTCATAGACACAGTCCAGTGCTGAAGGCGTTTTAGCTTGAATACTTTCTGCAAAACAATTAAGGACATGTGTTGCTTGTGAAATGCAGTCAAAACATCTCAATAGATGATTTATTAATTTAAACAAAATGTATACAAGTTTAATAGATGCTATCCTTTGAGTGTTTTTGTGTGATGCCTCTATAAATGTGGTGCAGCAGTGGGTGGACGGGGTGTCCACTAGGGGTCAGGCTGACACAAAACATCAGTACCTGCTGCTTGTGCTGAAATAACTCCACACATGCTAAAATGTTTGAACAATGTGAACTATTGTAAGATCCTTACAGAAAAACATCCCCAGTAATTATTAGAAAAAGTGTTCATTTCGATCAATACCCCCTTTATTTAAAAACCATTAAAAACTATTAACATATTTAGTAGCAATGTTTCATTAAGAGAAACTCCATATTGACCTAAAGACAACATACATGTTTGATTTCAATAGATATTTATGTTCATAACAAATACATTTTAAGTAGACTCTATGATTGGTGGCCAGAGCCTCATTTAAAAGCAGGATGTTATACAAATCATTTTTACACAATGTTGATCTTCACCTATGAACAGACCAGATCTGTGCATTCACCTCAAGTACTGTGCCCTTAGCCATACTATCATGATTTACCTTACGCTATATCTTATATTATGTTGCCCAATGCTATATACTATATGCTCTCTCTCATGGCTATAATTACATATACAAACCAAGGTAGCAAAAAAATATTGGTTCAAATATATTCCAAAATGACAGCCTTACTGATAAAAGTTTAGAACCAGCATTCGTTTGAAAGGTGAAATTTACAGATTTCAATTATCTCAAACTTTGCTTGATTCCTTACATTAAACTCACAATGTTAACTATATTTGGTCCTGACAGCAATGCCATTCAAGAAGACATTTTTTAATATATGTCATGAAAAAAAAAGTACCTCTTCTGTTCAATCAAATCTACAATATGAATACAGAATCAACAATGACCTGTTACTGGAGGGAGTTTTCTAATCTTTAGGTAAAGAGAGATGAAAAACTCACTATCCCATCATATCTGAGTTAAATGTGACTAGAGTCGGCATTTAAAACGCTCTCATCCACACAACCGAAAAAAAAAAGAAGCTTTTAATGGGACTGGACAAAAAAACAATTAAATGTACAGAAGAAAGTTTAGTTGAACAGTACAGTAGCGCAGTTCAGATTTCTCAGGGAGGCTGAGTGCTGCTGTAATGAGATTAGTATTTATAATTCTATCCTGGACATTATTTTCAGTTAATTAGGTTTTTTGTGTTTGGAATGTTAATAGGAAAGTGATGGATATTTATACTTATTTCTTATATCTGTCTTTATTTATACTATTTTTTAATGAAGGCAAACGCTGCCAGAATTCAGTCCATCATTCTATCATTGATGCATCCTTTACATTTTTTTTATAATGTGAACTAATCAAACATAATCAAAATACAGAACAGGTACAAAATATTAGGTGTATAAAGAAAAAGAGCAAACAAAACAAAGGCTTATTAGAAGTAGAAGCCTACTAGGTGAGTACTGTAGTCTGGCTCAACGGATGTACGTTGCTGGGATAAAGCCTGACATATGGCGGGTCTCTCACGCGCTGGATGTCCCTCCCCTCTTGCTATCTCTGCTATCGGGACTTAGCGCCACCCAGGACGGCTGTGATTGGTTTGAAAATTACAAACAAGCCAGAATATTTTGCCCCCTATCACAGAATAGATAGGCGGTGTGTAGCTAGACCATACTCCAGCGCTGACACAGAGCTGTGGAGACATGTCTAGCAATGCAAGACTACTTGGTGAGTGACAGCAACAGGTTTTTTTTATGAGGATGAGAAACTTCCAGTCAAAAAACTGCATGAATCTCTATTGTGTACCACGTTATACTCTTATATGTTAGCAAACAAGAATATGTGTTTCCTGTCTGTGTTGAAATATGTGTTGAATATCGCAGGGTGATAATACACAACAACACAACACAGTGGGAGCAGCTCCAACATTGTGGAGTCTTTAACAAGCTGTCAGGGGCCATAACATTGTCATCCTGCAACAGTTAACACAGCACATCGGTGCAGCTCACAACCTTGGTGCACTACAGAGCACCTTTGCAGTCCACAAACACACAGACACACAGACACACACACACAGTCACAGACACACAGTCACACACACACACACACACACACACACACACACACACACACACACACACACACACACATAAAGTGTGTCTGTGCAGACTCCCGCTCGCATTCTCACTTATGGCCCCATACACACAACACAGCTAATAGGTGGCAGTGTTCTTGCTTAATGGAAGTGCAGAGAGAGTTCTGCTGTTGAGGTAGATAGGGCCCTCTGGGCAAAAACACATTAACCTATTTGGAGGGCGTGAATTGTAGATGGTGTTATTAGCAGAGTCTGAGCACCTTCAGCTGAGCTGCTCTAAGGCTCAGTGTGAGTTTGTATGTCAGAGAGAGAAAGGAGGTTTAGAGGAAGAGAGAAAATTCTTGTTTCAGTCGACAGTCTCAGCCCGGAGTGAAGGTCTTTGCACAATCCATCTCCGCGGTGTGAATCAGCAGGTCGGAGGAAAAGCTGGACTTCCTTCACTGAGGGTTTTATTAGTCATTTGGCACAACAAGTCAGTGCAGTGCACTGAAAATCAGGTGGGAAACAAAACTGGCCAAAAGAACCAGTCATTTGAGTTTTAAAGAAAAATGGACCAAGTTCAGAGTCAGCTGGTTGACAGGTTATGTTGTCTTGCCCTTTAAAAAAAAGCATTAAAATCACTTCACTGTCACAGCTACATACTCAATTTTGCCCTAAATGCTTTGAAAAAAGAGGGCAATTACGCTTATGCCATCCACCAATTCTATCCAATTAGCCAATTAAGGCTAATTACAGTTTTAGCTTTGACACAAGGGTTTTCATAATTAACCATTTATCAAATCTCCACCCTTTTTTCTCTCCAGAAGACGCCCAGGCAGCAGAGCAGAAGAGGCTGCTTCCTGCTCCGCCACACTCCTACGTCCACCTTTCCCCAGGGGAGTGGAGCCGTGACTGGGCTGCAGCTTGCATCATATTCCCCTGATTACCTCGTTGAGGTTGTAAATACATTTTTGTTTGACCTCTTTTAACAGAAAATGTTAATTAAATATTAGTAAATAATTATTTTATGCACACTAGCAGCCTGGCTATGGAATATACAGTATGAATCTGACCATACATCGCCACCTGCACAGTGTGAATTCATTAAGGTGACCGCAGGGTGAGCAGGGCCTCTAACCTGAACTGTTTCTCTCTGCCACACACACCACTCTAACCCCCATTGTACTACTGCATTATCTACTTTTAGTTAGATTCTCCAGTTTCGCAGTGTAAGTGAATTTCGTCGAGTTGTGCATTATTAAAGGGCAGAAATTATTTATCTAATATTCATTATTTATATTTATACAAGGAGCTTGTCCGCAGGGAGCAGGTCTCATTTTCAGCCTCATATTTTGTAAACAGGCAGTCACAGAAGCGACAGTTCCTCTGATTTAAAGAGACAGGCCTGCTTATGGAGAATGATGCCTACCTTGAATTCAAATGGAAAAGTGATCAATTTTTAATATTTTTTTTTTCATGCAGCATTTGCATTGACTCATTCTCAGATTGTGCAGCTTCTCCCCTTTCAAATGGACAATGAGTGCAGACAGGTGAGTTTGAAGTGGAAAAAGGAAAGAGGAAAGCCATCTGTGCTGCAGCCGCCTGAAAACTGGATAACATCAACTCAGGCAGAAAAAAAGGATTTATTCAGCCTTTGCTTTAGAAAATAAATGGAGATATTACTAGGAAGAGAGCACCTTTTGCCCCGTGCTGACCCTTTTGCAACTTTATAAGCGATTAAATGAATTAAATGTGATGACAAACAGAATTCATTATTCAGAGTCATGGTTTCATTACTTTTGTTTAAAACATGTTTGAGGAAAGCCACAGGCCACTTTCACAAAGTGTCCACAAATATTCAAAAACCAACAGTCTCGGTCACAAACTCAAATTGTGGTAAAGTAAAGTTCTCTACTGAGAACTTGCTGGAGGCCTGTGCATTAAAAAATCAGAGTTCAGTTGGTCGGGATTGTAACATTCAGTATCCATCTTTCCATGTTAACAGCACAGAGCAGACATGGCAAGGCTAGACAACCAAGTGCGTGTTTGTTAGCCCGAGTGTGTGTACCCGCACCTCCACACCCGCCGCCTCTGAGTAGCTTTAAGTATGAACAAAATCGCTTTTCAAAGGGAATAATGTAAAACAACATCATGTTAACTTTAGGATATATTTATATATTTCTTTGGGCCGGCATTAATTTTATAGCAGCATTTTAAAGTTGAGGAAAAGGGATTGCTGCGCTCAAACTGAGACGAAACAAGAGACATGGGGAGCAGTTATGCAAATGAATGAAATAAATGTCAAAATGGCAGTGAAGAATTGATGAGGACAGAGAGCGCTAGTCCTGGTTGCGAGGGAAGTGGATGACTGAGAGGACAAGTGACGCTCATTTTCAAAGGAAAGTTTCACGCCGCTATCATGGCAGCCATTGTGACTTTTTATAAATTTTAATGCCTCACTCTGACGATTCTGTGTCACTCTCCCTCTTCCTTTTTTTTGTATGAGTACCCATTGCTATCTCCTCTCCCTATCTTGCTGCGATGACATCCGAACAGACACATGTGCATGTGGTGCGCAAGGACCCAGAAAGCCTGTGCACATGGAAAAGAAAGATGGGGAAAAAGTCTACATAAAAGATTCATCACAAATGTCTCTAATCCACTACTGCATTGTCAAGGAGATGTTATAAAGCACACATTGTAAATGGATTCTTCCCTCACTGACTAAAGTCATTTCTGCAGAGGGATGGGGGAGTGGAGCTGGGGCGACAGGAGGCATCCTTGTGTGGCACCAGACAAGTACATAGTGTGAGCAGATGAGCAGCACTCTCTGGGACTGCATTACTACCTGTCCCCAGTGCTGCACTGCCTGTGAGCCTGACTCTAATGTACAAGCCGGCCACATTCCCCTTGTCAAGGCCTTGACGTGCACGTCAAAAATTACCCAACCTAAAGTGACAGCCCCCTTTCTTCCCATCTCTCCCCTCTCTGCAGCCCGGCCGCTCTCCAACCTGCTAGAAGAGTGCTTTGAAAGCAAAGACTGCCAGTGCCACTCTACAGCGGCAGGCACTTTATTTATTCCTCACTGCAGGCAACGGGAGGTAAAACAATATGGATGGCACTGTGGAAGCTCATAATGTTAGCTTTGGCTGTGGGCAATTGGCCATAAATATCACACGTCCTCGTGGAGAATATGATTGGAGCCACTTGAAGTATAAAGATTTTGAGCAAAGGTCTGAAAAAAATGGGGGAGCGGGGTGTCACTACCTTTCTTTCATCTCTTATCAAATCACCCTTCAGCTCCTCCATCCTCCCAGCGCAAAGTGACATAAGTCTCTCATGCTTTTAGTGGCACTTTGAAAAATAAGACCTCAGTGAAGCAAAAATAATCACTCTTTTCAACACTTCACTTCATCTGGCGATGCTCTTTACTCCTCCATTTCAGAGCCCCTTCAATCACATATGATGATATTAAGTATTACTTATTTATTTTCTGTTGAAGAGGTGCAGCGGTTGAAAAAAGAAGGAAGCGGCAGGGAGCCGAAAAGGAAGCCCGGTCCCGCCACAAACACACACACACACACACACACACACACACACACACACACACACACACACACACACACACACACGCAATCTGACACATTTTGTATGGCTTTGATCTCTTCCACTGTTTGACTTTTACATTAGTAAACATGTGACATTTTAAGATCTGATTTCCTTTTAACCTCATTGTGGTAATGTGTGTATGTGTGTGTGTGTGTGTGTGTGTGTGTGTGTGTGTGTGTGTGTGTGTGTGTGTGTGAAGATGTGTGTGTGTGTCAGGAAGAGAGAGAGAGAGAGAGAGAGAGAGAGAGAGAGAGAGAGAGAGAGAGAGAGAGAAAGAGAAAGAGAGAGAAAGAGAGGGAGAGAAAGAAATGTTTTGATGCCTAATGTCTTTTATTACATGTTTCTCTTGAGGACAGATTACTTTTTAATTCGAACATGGTTAAAAAGCGACTGCTGAGAGGTGTATTGACATGTGTTTTGACACACACACACACACACACACACACACACACACACACACACACACACACACACACACACACACACACACACACACACACACACACACACACACACACACACACACAGTACATCCGGTTGAAAATCCCCTTCCCTGAAGACATGTTCATTAAGATTAGAGGCCAGACTGGATCAAGGACAGGGCTATGGACACCTCAGCCATTTTTCTGTTTCACGGCAACAACTACTTAAAAAAAGTTGCTCTAAAGATCAACACGAGTATCAGTGTTTCTACAATAAAATATACAGGTTTACAGATGACAACAATTAAAATGACCATTACTATGTACGTATTTCACTGGACAGAACATTATTGCTCTCTTCAAATCCACCAGACTCCTTTGACAAAAACAGTAATTTCACCTCACAGAACACAGGAGCTGCTGGTCTACCGTTACCACCACCTAATGTGACGTCCACAGTGATAGAACGGCTTCTGTTCTTCGTCGAAAAGGGCTGTCTGATGGCAAGGTAGGGCGGGGAAAATATTCTATATATAGTGTAAACTTAAACTGATAATGCATGTTTTAGATGGGCCTTTTCTTAAGTTGCTAAAATAAGTTTTGCTAGTACCCCTGTCCACAGCAGTACATATCACTCTATTCAAAGCCAATGCAAATGACAGAGAGAAAGTAGAGACAGTGTTACGGTAAATTGGTACACCTCCAACATGACATTGAGAGTTCACAGCAGGTCAGCTGAACATGCAAAAATGTAAAATTTGTTTTTTTAGTTGTAAATTACAGACATACAATTCCCCAAATATGATGTGGGTCTAAAGGATCTCTGTCAGTTTTTAAGCTTTTAGCAGTTCTTTAAGGAAATAATCTTTCGAACAACTGTGTACAAACTCAACCGCTAACTAAATTACAAACAGATGTCCCAGAACTAATTATGTATAAGTATCAAGCTTCCAAGGAAATTGAGAAAATGATGGTACCCTGAAGTGTTACCTTGAAATGCATCAGATGTGCTTTGTAATATGGCACTCAGAAAAAAGGGACAGAACTGCAGCTAATATTATACTCCTCTATGTATATGTTTAAACTTAGTAAAGGAACGAGTGCAAGGCATCTTGAGTTCATCATTTATATCCAGAACTAAACTGTTATTTCAATACAATCCATCTTTCACACAAGTTTATTTTTTTGGGAACTTTCAAAAAGTGCATGTACCATATTCATAAGCAGTAGTAGTTTGACTTTAAAGTAGAAGCAAAGCAAAGAATGATTATCAGCCCTTTCTCTCTTCCTGTTCTCTTGTATCCACATCAGCGCACAGACAACACTCACATCTGAGCCGGGTCACCTAGGACCTCTGCCTCAACACTTTAACTAAGTTACACAATCCTCTGCTACGCTGTCTTTTCATCCCCACTTTCGCTCCTTTCATCTCACCCTCCTGCACTCGCATCTGTGTGCATCTGCGTCCCCAACTGCTGCGCAATTAAAGAGAGATGAGCAATGCTGTTAGTTTATAAAAAAAGGAGTGAAAAAACATAATGTAGTTTGTGTGTCACCACCAATTTACTGCATGCTAAAATTTTAAAAGAGCAGATGAATAATTTGAGAGGAGTGCAAAGGGGAAGTAGGGTGGCAGTGGTAAAAGAAATAGATGGAACGTAGGAAAGAAGACAACAGGAGAAGGGGGGAGAATGCAGAGAAAATGACACTGTTATTCATCCAACTCTTTGTCACAAGTTGAGAGTGAAAGATGCAAAACTTCAAGCACACAGTCTCCCGTGGGTGAGATACCGCAGTTCAAACAAAGTAAACAACTGTTTTACTCTGATGCACACTTTAGTCTTGCTGGAGGCTAAGTTGCCTTCCTGCTGCAGCTGGTATCGTGGCACACTTTGCCGGCAGGGGAGAGCATGAAAATTGTTGCAAAGATCTCAGAGTATTCTCACCAAGTGTGGCACGCAGGAGACTCTGCCTTGTTGTTATTTACATAAAACAAGCAGGTTGGCTTTCATGTACGGGGAGCTGCTCGGGTAGAAAAGGATCATGAACGCAGTGTGACAAAGTGGAGACACTCTGTGCTCTTAGAGGGAACTTTTACTGTCAGAGACGAGGATGTGAACAGAGGCGTTTGGCAAAAGTTTCCCCCAAATTTACCCAAAACTTTAAGGCAGTTACATAAGTGACCATGGGAGATGGAGCCATTTTTTAATGCTAGTGTGGATACGTTTTTTGACCAATACTGCAATTTCCTTTTATGAATTTAAGCACATGCCTGTATACGTGGTCTACATTGTATTAAACCTAAATTTGCTGGCGACAATAGTCATTATAGTTGGCTAAATGTGACTAAAATCAGGAACTATCTGATCAAAGATTAAGTAAAAAACAAAAAAGTGCAGTATACTCGCCATTCCCGACCTGTCGCGCGACAGTGTGATGTCATGGGAGCGCCGTCACTGTTTATACTCGCGCGTGGTGATCGTGACACTAGTTGCAGTCTTCTCCTGAACAGAGGTGTTGCTAATGAGGAAAGGCTACCGACTTTGCTATTTCTACGGACTAGAAGAAGAAGAAGAAAGGTAAACAACGGCAGAACTGGCAGCAGCATTGATGTCAATCAATGTCAACAGTGGCTAAGATGATATTGGAGTCAATGGATGAGGAAGAACAGCTGCTTTTGAGCCTGCTTGCAAAGAAACGAAGAAAAAGAAGGTGGAATGTTCGTCCTTTGAATAACGGCAGACATAAATATGGTGAGTTCAATATCCTCGTGAAACAAATGAGGATGATGAACGAAGAGAAGCACTTTGAATACTTCAGAATGTCTGCACAACGATTCGATGACCTACTTCGTAGGATCAAGCCTTTCATTCACCATAAAATAACTCATCTTAACCCTGTTAAGTTTACAAGAGAGAACTCGTCCATGCTTCCTGTTACGCTTTGTCGTGCGCCACTGAAAAAAATAGAGTGGTGCTGGTCGCGCACTTTAAATCCTGGCACACCAGCGAGATCTACGTCATTTTGACGTCATATTGTCGCGCATGTTCATACATGTAATGCCAGCTCTCAGTACTAGAGATGATATTAGGGATTTTAAACACATTTCAGTTGTCAAAAAAGTACTGACGTTTGATACTCTAATGGCCAATATCAAATATATCTTTCAAAGGCTTTCGTGATAAATACAACCAAGATCTCAACAGGGCTACAGTGTATGGCTTTGTGAAAAAACACACACAAAAAAAAAAAAAGCATAAAAATGGGGGCAAAAAAAGATAACAAGCCCTGGGTGAGCTAAAGTTGTTTAGTGAAACAATGAGGCTTTAATGGTTTTACCTGGTCCAGGAGAGAATCCCCCACAAAAACATGAATCAAAGCTCCTGTTACAACAAGATTACACAGAAAACATGAGAGAGTTTGTGCAGCATGCAGGTTGTTTATCTGAATCACATCATCAAATCTAAAGTCTGGAGGCATAACCACCATGTATCCCTCTCTCAAATGTGAGATTTGAGCTTTACTTAGAAAAAAAGAAAAGATGAAATCCCCTAAGCCTTTCTAGAATTTAACTTCTAACAAAAGACACTGGTTGGATGTGTGATCCATGTAGAACGGCAAGATAAACAAGGATTACAGCTAGTTTATTTTAGAGATGTACAGTAGCTGCTTAGTGGATGACAGATTAAACAGATGGACTTGGTGATGGAACAGAAAAGGACAAGAGAGAGAAACAGAGAAGCAGATATACAGAGAGAGACATAATAAAACTGTAGCATGTGAGTTGCTGCATGTTGCCTTTAAGCTAATTACAGCTGAAATACAACTGTCCTCACACCCTATACAGTGGCATGATTAAAGTTTAATGCAGTCTCAGTTCACATCTGAGCATAGAAGTTAATTCTTGACCTTTGGGAACATAATATGTAACAAAATAATGTAAGCTCAACTGTCTACTAACTAACTTTCATTGCTTTCAGCAGCATCTCGTCTTCATCAGTGACTTGAGTTGCCTCAGGTGTCATCACATCAACATCGTTCCTGTGAAAACTAGATGCAGTTGAAAGCTTCAAAAGCTAGTAAGTGAACCTTTAAGCTTTGTTACATATACATGCATGTATTCATAGCATGTTCATGATAATAGCAAGACATACATGTACACACACACACACACACACACACACACACACACACACACACACACACACACACACACACACACACATACAGAGAAGCCATGCATCATCTGAACTTCTTCAGACATTTAAAAGCAACATGTGCACAATGCCTAATTAAAATAAAACTCCTCACAAATAGACAAATGTTACCACACACAACAACCGGCGCATTGCTTTCTGTTCAAATGTACATACTAAATAAGATATGGGGGAAAATGAACCCATTTCCCCATTCGTTACTTTTAAATGCAAATTGGGTCCTTCATTAAAATGTGTGGCTAAACTTCATTAGCAGCAGATATTGATTTTCAGGCTGCAACGATCTGATAGGCCCTATAGGCAAGTGAAGGTACAAAGGTTTGTCTAAATGCTAACTGGTAGTATGTGGCTCGGGGGCTAGTTGGAGTTCTGGCTCTGAGAGCTATAGAACATCTGGAGAGGTAACATTTACATAAGCTTCTCTTTGTACATGGGAACCTTCATTAACATCACGCTGCTTTGAACTCGGGATGAGATGGTAATACAGACGAAACAGAAGTTAAGGAGAAAGGCGCTGTGTTGGATTGTTGCAGCGATGTGCTGTTTTCTCTGATGGTGTTTCCTGTTTTTGCGCATTATTTCAAGAAAAGTGCAGGAGCTTCTGGTTAATCCCACAAGAACAAGAACACACGAAGAAAGCCCAACATTTCTAGCAATTTCAATATCAAGATTTTACACATTACATTGATGAGGCCTGCCCAAAATCTAACTGCAATGTTTAACTTTGCTGACTGCAGTCTTTGGAGAGGACATAACTGTGCTCAATGATGATGAGAGAGGTTTGAAGCTGCTACATACGTTTTATGTAATGTCTCCACATTTTTAATAACCATACTGAGAAGCATTTCGGAACTTATAATCATGAGCTCACGTTATGTGACTAAAAGTTAAGAGTTGAATGAATAACCTACAGAGCATTCACTAAACTCATTAAGTTTCTATAGAAACATTTTGAACCTATTCACTTACATTTCCCACCATGCATTGCAATGTCTTAGACACCAAAACCCTGGTTTTCTTCTGGTTTGTGAAAAGTTGAATTATGAACACTTAAGTCATTGGTGCTAATTGTAATAAAGATTTGCTTTACAGTAATACAGCCAGACACAATAAATCCATGTTCAGTCCAATATTCACTCGTCTTTTAGCACTGTTTTGGTCTCCACCAAACTGCTGAGAGAAATATCTGACTGTTTAGCTGTTAAATGCTTCACTATATTCACCATTTAGTTACTAACTGCTGTTAGGTGCAATGCAGATAGTGTACAGTGGGTTTATCAGAGCTTTTCACTGAAAGCAGCTGCCCGCTGATGCTGGAAACAAGGTTAGTGAGAGCGGTGAGAGACCAAAACAATGAGCTGAAAGATGCTAAAACGCTCTGTAAAGCTGAGAAGAACTGCAAAGTTCGGTGATAATTCTCTGTGGGTTTATGAGTGACATCTTTCACATTATACCTAGTTATTTAATCCATTGTTGATATAAACATATAGATTAAAAGCTTTAAGTTCTTAGTGTCCTTCTAACTTTACTGAGATCCATCAGCCTCCACACACACAAATCATATTTACCTGAGGTCATCTAAGTGTAAACTCACAATTCTAAAGCAGCCTGGTAACTTATATTTGGAAGTTGGATAAGATTTATTTTACCACTGTAAAATACTGCAACTTGGCATGATAGGAGGTTCACATGATCACAAATTCACCTTTCCTGCGCTCACACAGCTGGATAGTCTTCTTGCTATCCTCCGTCGCTTACCCTCTCTTTAATTTTTCAACCACACCTCCTTTCTCTGATACCCAGGTCTCCACCATAGACTCTCTGTTAATTCAATCTCATTATTTTCGCAAACATGGTCATACTGTGTGGCTCCCCCTCAATCACTGGCCAGCCTAACCCCCTGATCTCTGGCAAATGGGGCCCCAGTCGTGTGCCACTCCTCTCACCGTACGGAGCACACAAAAGGCCATGACCCAAATTGCAGGGGATTTAGGTCCTAATCTGTCTTTACTCTGCAGAAAAATGGATGGCTTGGATAGAGACCAGAGTAAAAGGAGGAGAAGGCGAGAAAGGGGGGAGGGTTTTATAGGATGGTAGGTATAGAAGCATTAGGAGAATACCCCCAGTTGGGAAAACATCTGCTCTTTATCATCTGGTCCAAACTGTGTGTGTATGTATGTGCTTCGAGGTTGTGGTCGGTGGGCAGAGACTAACATGGCCTGCTTTACATTTTTAA
The DNA here is from genome assembly GCF_008315115.2 of Sander lucioperca. NCBI lineage: Eukaryota > Metazoa > Chordata > Actinopteri > Perciformes > Percidae > Sander > Sander lucioperca. The sequence goes on from NC_050176.1 coordinate 33,712,409, forward strand.
AAAGCAACACACGAGGCGTCTCCTACAATCACGCAGAGTGTAAATTATTGAAATTATCCCCAGTGTCAGAGGTCTAAGACAAGCACAACATGATACACAGAGACATGATGTGGTTCTACCTGCCAGGCCCCCTAACACACTTGTAAACAACTGTAATTCTCTGCAAAGCAAGCACAAGTACAGTATGTCTTTGTGTAATTTATTTATCATTTATTTATCCGCCTCCCAACAGGCGATTGGAGGTGAGAGATGTATGTTTACTCTTCTGCGAACATAAACAAATGTACACTCACACAGACACACAGACACACAGACAGACACACACAGACAGACAGACAGACAGACAGACACACACACACACACACACACACACACACACACACACACACACACGCACACTCTCAAAAACAATTGTCAAAGTTATGACTGCTCTCCATTACAGATTGTGTCAAATCTTTCTTTAACCACAGCCCGTTTCTAATGAAGAGTAAATATAGGTGACAGTAGCCTAAAGGTTAGGCTAATTCCATATTGCACAAGACAACTGTGTGTGTGCGTGCACAACAGCAGGTAGTACAGTAGGTCAAAGTTGAACCAGGAAGTTGGTCCGTAAACAATGTATAGTTTAGGGCGACCCTCTACCTTTAGACCCTCGATTCGAATGTGGAGAAACGTTCCCAAAACATCCTTTAACAGGGGCAAAAAATGGCAGACATGCAATAGGCGTTGTGTGTACAGAATAGCCTCAAACAGAAAAAATGTAATATGCAAAATCAGGATGACAACATAATAGATACATTGTAAACATATATGAAGAATATGATCCAAGAGGACATTGTGCAACATGCAGGTGCTGCCAAACAGACCATGGAGACCTGGAAAGACTGCACAAACACACAAGAGGCTAAACAAACATTTTTTTAGTGATGTTGCCCCACTCCCAGATTTTAGAAACTCATTTGGGATTAACATGTTGTCATTACCAATATGACTGATGGCCAAGACTAGGACTATAACATCCAAGTTGTGAAGAAACTAAATTATCTTTTAATTTGTTTTCGTCATCAACAACTACCGAGATATTTTCCAGTCCACTTGACCTCCATCTGCTCCTGTCAACAGGCTTAGTGTAGTTCTCAGATGTGAACAGGAAACAAATATAAAGCCAAGTGTCTTCTTTTAAAAAAAAGACGTTGAAAAGAAGTTGATCAACATTATTGTACATGAAGATGAAAACCAGATAGTGTTCATATGAGTGTGTTTTCTCTGTAAAGACTGTACCTTAGATGCTAGACCGCCCTGCCCGAGCAGGAGAGTCATGGTTAACCAGACCCGGGGAGTGGGATTATGAAGAACAACCATCTCATTTCTTCCTCCTCCTCTGACCCCCTGCCTTTCCCCAAAACCTCCCATCTCATCACCGCCCCTCACTCACCCCAGCCTCCTCTCGCTTGTATGATTAAGGGTCAAGCGTGCCACCTCGTCTCCAGGCCATCATTAAAGGGGCGACAGAAAAGAGAAAGAGAGAGAGGGAGAAAGACACCCTGGCACACGGGGCTAATGAAAGCCATGAATCACAGTGTGGTCTTTAAAGAACATATTAGTGGCATCATTAACTCTGCACAAAGGCCAGAGCCGGGGTGAACAGACAGGTCGCTCTACCAGCAAAGCCTGCTGCCCCACCCCCTGCCACCCGCCCCTACTGCTCTGCCTTTCATATCCCCGAGAGCCGCCTCTCATTAGGGAGGCACCCATACTGCCACATACGGTACCGCTCTTAGTGTTTTACTATTTCCCCAGACAGATTTGAGAGATCTAAGCTGCAACATGAAATAAAAGATGGACCTAAAGAGCAACAACTGGCTCAGTGTGCTTAGTTATTAGACAAACCCTAAGCAAAAGGAGGTATCGACACATGAATCCGTGGCGAAATGTGCTTTCAGAGTATCCTGGAACAAACTCCAAAAGCAAAGCTTCTACTTCTGTACGAGCAAACAGCAGACATATTTTTGATGGACACGCTACTCTTAACCTGCCACTTCCTGTTTGAACAAAAACAACTCTCCCTCCAGACGCCCTGCAGCGGGGGCCTGTGGGTACTCCTCACGGGCAGTGACCTTTTCACACAGCCTCGGGACAAAGTGGGTCTCCCAGCTCACCCTGGAGCAACACCCACCTCCTCCTCCACCACCACCACCACCACCACTTTCCCTCCACATGCCCCCCTCCTCGCCCCTTCAGAAACCCAGGATCTGATGGTGTTGCTGGTAGAAGCTGGAGCCCCTCAGTACCCTCCATCAGAGGTGTGTCTGGAGCCCCTACATGCTCGGGGAGTTGGCCCAGGCCTCATTAGGAGCTCCATGATGAAATGAGCTGAAAGGCCCCAGCCTCCGCCAGCACCATCCAGCAATCACAGCAGCCTGAACTGGCAAGGCTCATCTCACGGCTCCAAAGGCGTTAAATCATGGATAACCTTCTCGTTTCTCTCGCTATCTAACTATCCGCACCCCCTAACTTGCCCTCTGTCTCACTCAGACTATGTATGCTTCGCCTATTCTCTCTGTTAGTCCCCTATAACCCCCCCGCCTCCCCCTATATCTTCCCCCTCTGTCTTATACTGCTACTCACAGACCACACTGTACTTTACTGCTTCACGCACTAAAGGCATCAAAGTTTAACACCTACAACTTACAGCTGTCACTCATATCTCATCTCTCACTTTCTAGATTTCCATGTTTCTCTCCCAGATTATTTTTTCCAAGCTTTTCATCATGCATTGTAATCATAATTCTTTTTTTTCTTCCTTTTTACTCCATTTCTGTCCTTTTGATTCTTCTGTTTCAACTCTTTCTGTCTGTCAACTCTATCCACCAATATCTATCTATCTATCTATCTATCTATCTATCTATCTATCTATCTTTCTATCTATCGATCTATCTATCTATCGATCTATCTATCCTTCAAGAGCCTGTTCCTGCTTTGAAATTATAATTATAATTCCCTCAGCTGAACTGTACTGGTGACATGCAGGTGTAAGTGCCTGGAGGTATGCAGGTACGAAGCACAGTCTGCTCAAAGAATCAAAGCCACGGCTCTCTGGGAACCAGAGTGTTTGACGACCTATCAGAGTAATAGGGAATGATTTTAGACGACTAAAGAGCAGAGAAATGAATGCCTCGTTCTCTGTCCGCAGAGCTGTTAGTAAAAAATCCAAACATTTCAGTGAGCTTTTACTCAGTTGTGAGCAGTGAAGCATCACTTACAATCCAAAACAGAGTATCTCCAGAGGAGTGGAATGCCAGGAGCAGGTGATGGCGAGCATTATACACCCTTTCTTGAATATATGTTTGAATAATTGAAAGCCACTTAGTCCCATTTGAATGGTTGAGTGTTGTGGATCAACTACACCTATGGAGGGACGAGGTCAATATGGCTAGCAGGGATAGGCATTTATGCTAAGGCTTCAAATATATTCATGAAATGTGAGCGTATAAATTTTTCCTCCTCACCTAAGTCACAACACACACAGAGCCATGGATAATTAAGGATTGTCGCAATGCTTTATTTCTGCAGGCAAAACATCCCCCGCCCCCCTCCTCAACTCCACACCTTGTATTAAAAGCATAATTCTATGATAAAGCTAGTTTAGGGAAACCTAATGTTATATTAAAGCGGATTTAATCAATGCAAGGGGAACCTTCTTACCATACATTATTATGCACTACAGAATGCTTTAATGTGCAAAAAAATACCTTTTTTCTTGGCCAAGAGTAGACATTATATTACTACAGGTTAATAAAACTTTGAGTTTCTTAATTTTTCATAGTGGTTAGTGCATATGTAAATATTTAATGAGGTCTTTATGCTCCAGATATTCCAACAAAAAGGTTAATAAGCTCTAAGATGGAGGATAGGGTATATAATCGCTGGCCTGTCCTACAGAGAGAGGAGGAATGGCGAAGTAGTAATAAAGGGCATAGAAGAAGGAAGTGAGCGGGAAGAGGAATGACACTTAAACTGCATTATGAAGTAGAATATATATATATGAATAATTATTAGTCTTAATCTTACAGACTGTTATAAAGGTATGTTTGTTGATAATGAAAAAGGTAAGGTTGCAACTAATGATTATTTTCATTATCAATCTGCCAGTTGTTTTCTTTATTAATAAATGAATCATTTAGACTGTAAAAGGTTCAAAACATATTGAAAATTAACCAATTAGACTTTCTCATCTTTAAATAATTTTTTTTGTCCTAACAACCCTTCAAGCTAAAACAATATTCAATTGACAATGACGTAAAATCTAAACAATCTGCAAAACCTCACATTTCAGAAACTGAAACCTGCAAATGTTTGACCTTTGTGCTTTATAAACAACTTAATCCTTTATTAAAATAGTTGACGATTAATTCTATGTCAATTGATTAATGTACTATGCCCAATAATGACGAGACACATAACAGTATAACTGCAAGCTTCTTTTTAAAGTACTCCATTAACAGACAAATCCAAACGTATAACTAGGCAAAGTAATAAAGACAGTAGCTGTCATTGACTGCTCTCCTTTGGTTTGGCATTTCATTTCTACTTTACTAACACTACAAGCACCTTATAAAATAAAATCTACGTATTGACATCAGCCTAGAACTGGGAAACCCATATGTCACTTCCAGTTAACTTATCTTCCACCATGATGGCGCATTGAAAGCCCTGTCCCATCCAAAGCATATAGCTCTTTCCTTAATTAACACACACTGTGGTGTGTTGCAATATCAAATTAATATTTCAGTGCCTGCTTCGTTTTATGGCCGCTACCATTTGAATAGGCCTTAATAGAGTGACAAGACATTCCCACCGACCACTGTCCCATGAAAAATGCACAAGCCACTTAAAACCAATGGCCAGTCACAAGAAGACACTTGGCCCCTCAAGACAAACCATGACTTCTTTCCTGATGAGGGGAAAGCAGACATATTTTCAGCGCCCGCTGTGGAAACTAATGCCTTCCCCTGCACACACATATGTTATGAAGATTGGATGAAATGGTTTGATAGTGAAACATTAGCTTCCTTTAAATCTCACGCCTGGTGAGCATTCTTCAAATGTAACGCAGAGTTAATAATTAAGGTGCCCCATTCGCCATGATATTAATCGTCAGAGCCATCTGATAGTCTTCTTGCCCCCCCAAAAAAGCCTTTGACTCAGAGGTTGCTTTAACATATTTGAACTGAACATTTGGCTGCAGATGAGCTCATTATGAATGGAAATACAATATGGAATAGACAAGGAGAGTTTTCATACATGTTAGAGGCTTTAAAAAATCTATAGATCTGAAAGAAAGCAGGGTTACAAGATCAAAAGAGTTAATCTGGGGTAGCTGAAGGTGAGTTTATTCACTTACTAATGTACGATAAGAGCTACTGAATGCTGTTGACCTCACTGAGTTGAATCTGTCTCAAAGTGCTTCTTCATTAAGGTTCCCTAGAGACTCATGCCATCAGCATTTTAAAGAAACATGCTTCTGACTTGTGCACCTTTACCCCTCTTTGACCTTCCCAGTACAGTATACTGCATACCTGATGTTACAGTATCAGGCAGTATGAAGAGAGTACCACCTTTTACTGTCCCTCTTCATCTCTGTTCCGCTCTTTGATTAGCCAGCATTATCCCAGTGCGATTATGAGACGTCAGTGAATACAACAGTGTTTACAGGGATGTAACATTATTAAGGAGTGCAGCGAATCCAGCCCTTCTAACTGTGCAAACTGCTGAAATATTAAAGCAAATTAGAGGCAACCAACATCTGGGGAGGTCTGGAGAAAGAGAGAGAGAGAGAGAGAGAGAGAGAGAGAGAGAGAGAGAGAGAGACAGAGAGACAGAGAGACTAAGGCTATTGACTGTACTGAACTGATCACGTAACAAAGCACCTGTCAGTACACACATTTTCCCTTTGTACAGAATTGACACACAGTGACGTGGCATGTGCAATAACTACATAGATGATATATGAGATAACACAAACTACCCACACACTTATGCACACTACAGGAGCTGATATCTCCATCCTCAGACTATCATAACATTAGTTTGATTACATGGAACCAGTAGAAATACAACTACTAACTCCTAATGACTTCCATGTGACATGAGAAGACGTAAAAACACATGCAACAGTGTTATTTCTTTTGAAGATGACATTTTATCCTGGCCTCTTACGCATAAAAGACACATTAAAGTGGTTGCCAGTTGTGTTTAAAGTAGTCTCGCATTGCCAGACCTTCCTCCACAGCGCTGCGGAGGAAGGTCTGACTAGTCCACACAGCATTTCAGGATGGGAGAAAAACGTGCTCTGGTTTATTGGCATTTCTTTAAACCAATCACAATTGTCTTGGGCGGCGCTCAGCGCCGTACAGAGCAACAGCGCCACTGCAAAATAGCCGCAGGAAGGAACTTGTTTGGGTGGAACGTGTATGTTAAAAAGTTGTTTTAGTCGTGCAAGAGAAAACTCAGATTGGACAGATAGTCTAGCTAGCTGTCTGGATTTACCCTGCAGAGATCTGAGGAGCAGTTAACCTCAGTCCTCATAAATCGTCCAGAGTTTAAAATTCCAACGCAAAGAAAGCAGAAGGTAACAGATATCCGGCCGAAATGAAAGACATCTGGTGGAATTTCCGGCACCAACTGAACAGTACCGGAAGTTGAACGTCATGGATATAGACTATGTTTAAAGCAATGAAACTAAAGTCACTTTTAGTGGCAAATAAAACTGAAATTTGTGCAAAAACAGAAAATAACCTACATGAATGAAAGGCTCTTGAAGGAAAATCGTGATTGAGCCTTAAAAAGCATCTGTTGCTCATATCTGCACTGCTGTCTCTCTCTGAGAGAACCGAGTGTCAAGACATTTCCTGCACCATTAAGTTAAACTTTCTGATAGAGTACATCAAGGGGAAACTTTAGAAAAGCAAACGAGTAACCATATTCGTTGCAGCCAATCTTCATCAGCAGTCAGGAGATGGCTACAGTATGTACCATGTCACATATTCTATTAAAACCAGGGATCAAATTGGTTGAATCTGTGCTTGTTTGCTTGTCCGACTGTTAAGTCCCTCAAAAAGCTTAATCTCAATTTGGATTAGTTTTGCCACAAATTGAGCTTACATTTTGTCAAATCTCTTTTAAAATTCAACACATAAACACAGAATATACAGTATAACATTAATGACCAGGAGACAAATGAATAATAACAAATAAAAATAAAAAAAATTTAAAGACAAATAAACTGTTAAAAACATTTCCATTAAGGACAGGTTGTATTTTTGTAGCAGTGTATCAGAATCTGACTGCTACTTTTGAACAAACTCTATGAAAACAAAATGAAAATGTTTTCATAGAGTTTGTTCAAAAGCAGCAGTAGTAACATGTCTTAACTATTAACTAAAGCTATTTAAATCAATCTATTTTTTTTTTTTTTTATTTCTGACCAGGAGTGCTTCAACATGTAACATGTTGCAAATTACATTAAAAACAAACAAAAACAAAGATGCTAATGAAGGGCATATGAAGATTTCACTTTTTGCCCAGACCAGTGCATCAGCATCATAAAGATTTGACACCAAAATATGCTCGATATGCTACATTTTATAGTTTTTATATCACAATTCATTCAAAGAATTGTGCAGCAGATCCCCGATATAAAGGAGATTTTAAGTATGAAATGTTTCTCTGAGAAAAAATGATGATGATGATTGAGGGATTGCGGGTGGAACAGAGGAAGACATGAAAGGAATTTGGAATGACAGGATGAGACAGGAGAAGAACAGGACCCCACGCGATGGGGGGCTTGAGAGGCCGTCTGCAGCGCTGCCTGATTGACACACAATCGCAGCGCTACTGCCAGGGCCCCTCCCAGAGTTGAAGAAACAGAGCACAATGCACTCCGACTGTGAGCAGACAAATACACCTGTTCAGATGCAAAAAAATTACAGGAAGAAATACACAGAAAGACATAAACACACACACAAGCGTACGGTGAGGACGAAATGTAAGGTATTCGGCTGTCATGTGTGCTATTTTTGAATCAAAGGTAGGTGAGGGATTGATCTATGTATCTGTAGCAGGAAAGAAGAGCTAAAGCTAACAGATAGCTTTAACACAGAAAGGAATAAATAATCATCTGGAGGAGAAGATTAAAGTAGATGCTGGTTTATAATTAGCCAGCTGGCCCACAGCTAGGAATCACTAGTACATCTTTGCCACTGGTGATAGAGTGTGTGTGTCACAGGGTTGACCAGGGGAAGGATTGAGCAACCTGTCACCCATAATTCACACATAAACTGTACAGTGAGGCTGTACGTGGACTGTACACACTCTCACAGTCTCTATCTCAGAGTTCCTCCCAAAAAAACGCTTGTAAAAATACACATTATTACACTATCTCGCTTTTGCACACACACACACACACACACACACACACACACACAGATATTTTGGGGCAGACAAAGATAACAACAGTATTTTTTACATTTCTTTGACATATACATGGCATGCAAAAACACTCACTCATATTGAGAGCTGGAGTCTTGACGTCACTTTTGGGCAAGCCACTGTTCCACTAGTAAGTCAATGCATCGCATTTGCGTTATGTTCACTAGTCTTTCTGAAAAAGGTTAACATGTCCCTTGGGTATCCACATTCTAAGATAAACAAGTATACTATACTACAGCTTAAGACTAAATCACAGCGACCGTGCTAACACAAAAATCACTTCCGGGTAAACAAATGGCAGTTGATTTGAATTGCGGAGATAATGTGAAATCAGCAAACTTGTTTATTTCTGTTGTCATTTTAAGCCGTAACTGTAAACTTTAAAGATATATAGACAAACACGGTGTTCTGAACCCATCCAACCTAATGTTAGTGAAAGTGTTGACACATGAAAGCATCAAACATGCATTTTAGATGAGATGATAGTATATGAAGTATATCCAGTTGTTCCTCGTCCCTGTCTCCCAACATCCGTGTTTTCTACACGGATGTTGTTGTAAACAAACATTGTGATTGGGTCTATTAGCTTGCTATTAAACTTCTAATGCTTTGTGTTAAAAAAAGCATAAGGCTGGTGATAGTCTATATGTTTCTTATCTCTTATTGTCTTCTTGTCGTTTGCACTGGATGACATGTTCCTTCATTACAACTAACAAGAGCACTGTAGTTTATTTTGAGTCAACCCCACACACTGTGCTGGTGCTCTAAATACTCACCAGAGCAACAAAAGATGTATCAATCTGCAGCAAAAATGAGTCCCCAACAAATGCATTAGTTACTCCTGTTTGAATAAAGTTTGGTAATAAGTGCCCAGCTGTTTTAGGCAATAAATTTGCCATTGAAAAAACTAAAAACATACATTTGTTACCTGTTTTAAAGCTTTATTTCTTCATCAGGAATGAATGGACTTGGAGCTAAGTGCCACATGTTGGAAATTATTAAGAAGCAGACAAACTCATTATATGTGGTGATTTCATGAGATTTGTTGACTATTACAAGCCTTATCCTACGATGAAATGTTAGCTTTCAAAAACCACAGCCATACCAGTCCAGCATTAATCATATGTCCTTGTATTTGTTTCTCCTTCATTCATCATATCGACACACACTCTCTTTTACAGTAATGTCATCTTTACAACGTTTTAAACATAATCTCTGCTGTCTTAAAACGTCTATGCCATCTTGCTTTTGTTGCAGCTATGTCTAGACTCGGGAGATTGACTTGTCCATTAAGCCAGCCAGTTGCCTGGGTCTGTCAACATGGTGACATTTCACCTGTGACAGTCTTGGGCTTGTGGGAGATGGTGTTTGTAAAATATATATACAGTATACATAGCTCACTGTTCCACTTTGCTCAAGGATATGAAGAGACTGTCATTGGATGTCTATCGAAGTCATTGGATACAATCAGTTTTACACATATTCTACATAAAAACATAATTTATGTACACTGTGTATAGCTTCTAACTTTGATTCATTTTTTGTACTTATTGACGTTCTGTGCTACTTATTTGTATCTATTTGTATATACCTTTCTAATTCAAAATTTTATTATTTTTTGGTCTGTCCTTTTTGTACACCACATTTCCTCCCTGAGGGTTAAACTCAATGTTATCTTATGTAAACACAAAATATATATATATATATATATATATATATATATATATATATATATATATTTTTTTTTTTACAATTTACTATTCCTCTTAAGACAAATGGAGTGAACTGATTCTAAATGAGATTGCCTTACTTTTGGAAAGCAAACTGCAAGCTCAGGTTTAATTTTGGCTCTCTATCTAAACACATACATGTATACAAACATGAACACACAGCACCACACGTCAACAGGTTGCATCTTTTGCATTCAGGAGACAAAAGGAGCTGGACAACAGGCCTCGACATGGCGACAGGAAGTCATTGTCACACCCCTCTCCTTGTTTTACTACTGTCAGGGGAGAAGCCTAATGTAATCATATTTCAATCCAGACCTGATAATGAGCATAACCTCTCTCTTTTCATTCATATCAGGTCAGCCCTGTGCTGACACACTTACGCACACTGGCCCCCATTAAGATTCCCAAAGGTCCCTGACGAACCCTTAGTCTCTAATGGAGAAGTCGACAAACAATCTGTGAGCGCGGGAGTTCAGAAAACACTGATGGATATGCATAAAGCGGGGAGAGTGAGAAGAGAGAGAGAGAGAGAGAGAGAGGCGAGATAGAGTGAGAGAGAGAGAGAGAGAGAGAGAGAGAGAGAGGGAGACAGAAAGACAACAACTGACATCTCAGGGAATTTCACAGGGATGGCTAATCCAATGTGATCAGCGGAAGATTTTAATATTTAAATAGCTAGCAACGCACCAGAAGTTTCTAATTAAATTATAACTCATGCTTGAAAAGCAAAAGTGCATGTGTTGTGGGAGCTTAAATAATTCAGCCCGCCCTATATCTCGTCTTTCTGCTAACCCGGAGACAAATGGCACTTGCTAGGGCTTTTAGACAGGGGGCTGGCACTGTCAGAAACATGAACAACATCAGCTTGTAAAGGGCCTCACCCATCAGGGCCCAAATCCAAACTGACTGGCCTCACTACTGAACACTGTTTCTAACCTAGGAATTAATTTGGTTAATTAATTCATTATTAATTACCTTTAAGGCCACACAACATTGGCACATTGTAAAAAGATGACAGGAAAAAAGCCTCTTCCTAATGAACTAGGGATGTTAATGAGGCGCCAGACAACTATGTTCTGGCTCCTCTCACTATATCATCCTACCTGCTTTTCCTATTACAAGTTTCCAGTGAAAAAAGTATCAGAAAAGAGTTTATTAATTAATACACTCTTGAAGGATATATGAGACGCTCACAATATCCACGAGAAGCGTAAAATATTTAGGGTGGTAACATTCATATTAATGGCAAAATTACACATACATCTCAGAAATTAAATTAGAATTCGACCCAACATTGATGGCAGAGTCATGTCAAGCATATAAATGTACTTATGGCTCGAGGTTAGAATATCTCTGTTCATTCATTATTTTTTTTTTTTTTCATCCACCAGGTATCTTCGCTTTTGGCTACTCTGTCCTTGCGGCGTAATTCCAGAAAAGAATTACATTTTTGATGGAAACTAATTAGGCAGGCCTTTACCTGAAATTCTTCCAGACTGTTGCGTGTTCCTGGGTTGGGATGATGGTGGTATAACTTATTGAGGGGCACCAACTGTTCTAACTTCTGTTCAGGAACAGAGGGAGAGTTGAGAGCGCAGGGGTCTGTTTCACAGCGCTTGTACTTTGCACAACAGGAGAGACTCTTATAAACAAACTCCAAAGAGACAGAAAGTCAATCACTCTACAAAGGCCTTTCAGTCTTTTGACAAATACTAAAACTTGGTGTCATAGTCTCTTGCTCTGCCCTGCGAGGGAAAGTCAGCATTCACACGCATATGAGAAAGCCAGAGAATTACAATACACATAGTGAAGCAGATTTCTGCGAGAATAACAGTCCCTGCTGTGATTACTGCTTTGATGGTGAGTACACCTCAGACACATTTTGCTGAATACTCTCTATTTTTTTTGCTTTACCTGTTCCCTTTTTCGTCTCCTTTATTACCATGTGAGTGCACACACAGACACAACTGGCAGAGGGTGGTAAAGTGGTAAAAAGAATGTGGGTGAGGTAGGCAGTATCATGATCTGAGATGATGATATAAAACCGTCTGGCTGCTCCCGTCTCTTCTCTCGCTTGCAGTTGTAGAAAAGCCACAGAGAATTTCAGGTAGGAGGCAAGACGCAGACATGAGAGATGTGTCAGCTCCGATACAGTTCAACACAAAGGAGACCAAACACCACAAACTACCAACACAAATGTGTGTCTTGTCCTCAACAACAGGAACAGAAATGGAGGGTTGATTCCAGACTTGGCTCTAGGAAGGAAGGGGCGCGGGAGGGTGAGCTAAACTTCGGGGTGTTTATTCTACAACTTGGCAAGCACTTTGAGAACATGGAACAAAGACGTGTGGTTCTGTTCTTTTGTGCTCGCCGTTCACACAGCCTTTGGCCTCAGTCTTCTCAAGTCCCCAGTCATGACTGATGTGAGCCAGTCAAGACGTATGATTCATATAGCAACTACAAGAAAGCAGCAGAGTCCACCCCATGGGTCTCTTTCTGTCTCTGACACACACACACACACACACACACACACACACACACACACACACACACACACACACACACACACACACACAGTATACATGTATGCATGACTTTTTGAGCGGCCCTTTATGATTGTTATTATAAAGTTTGTAATTGTTCTGATCATAAAGAAATACCTTTCAAGAAGCTTCTTTTTCAGACTCGCAGCCTGATTAAAGAATGCATGATACTTCAGTGACAAGACTGTATTATTAATTCATTGCAAACAGTGGAATTTGGGTGTGTTACTTTGAAAAATGTTCAAAACTGGCGGCCTGTAATAAAAGCACTGAGAGAAATTCCAACTCATTAACATTTAATCACAAAATTCTCTTTCATATGAAATACCCAATATAGGCTGTCAGAATCAATCAGGTGTCCAGAAAAAGGGAGATGACATGCCAAAAGGATGGGGAATATGTCAATTGTGGCACTCACTGTTTCTTCTGGCTGTCATATTGCCAGTGCTGCCTTTAAGCTCACACTGTTAGGAAATGTGGCTCCGCAGTGCTGCTCTAAAACACTCGGGGAGATGTGGAAGAAGAAGAAGAAGAACCTTTTCCTGACAGGAGCCAGCACTGGATGTTGTGTCATCTCTTGGTATAGGAGAGGTGTTCAAAGCCAAGGCTTCTGGGTAATGGGGTTCTCTGGGGCAATCAGGGATCTACAGGAACTCTTCAATCATAATTTTATAATTTGCCTGCTGTCCCGGGGATCCATGCCTACACCTTCAACTTCAGTCTTTGAAAGTCTGAGGTTTGGCCCTCGTGTAAAGACTAGTTGTAGGGACGCAGAACAAGGATCAGTGATGGGGATGATCCAGATTTTTCATGATGCTTTTGGAGCAGGGTATAGGCAGAGAGCTGCTAGCTAAGGGAACAAAGTTTAAAGTTGAGGGCATTGTTTAAAAGTGGAGTCTGCGATTTAACGGTCAAACAAATATACCCCTCCCGTCAGTGCTCCTTTAAATGTGGGGTATACTCGCCGCAGCCGACCTGTCGAGCGCCAGTGTGACGTCACGGGAGCGCTGTAACTGTTTATACTCGCGCATGGTGGTCGCGACACTAGCTGCAGTCATCTCCTGAACAGAGGTGGCGCTAATGAGGAAAGGCTACCGACTTTGCTATTTCTACGGACTAGAAGAAGAAGAAAAAAGTAAACAACGGCAGAACTGGCAGCAGCATTGACGTCAATGCTTCGATTTGATTCGATGACCTACTTTGTCGGATCAAGCCTTTCATTTGCCATAAAAGAACTCATCTTAACCCAGTAAGTTTACAATAGAGACTTGCAGTCAGTCTGAGAGTCCTGGCATCCGGTTACCCTCGAGCTCGTTCATGCTTCCTGTTTCCGCTTTGTCGCACACCGCTGAAAAAAATAGAGGTGTGCGCGACCAGAGGGTGTAATGTCCTGGCGCGCCAGCGAGATCTACGTCATTTTGATGTCACATTGGCGCGTGCGAGCTCGGCTGCGGCGACTGTAAAATAAACCTTCAGTGTAGTGTTTATAGTGTTGTGCGGCTCGGTCAGAGCCACTTTCTTTTTACAGAGCCAGGGCTGTGTATGAACACCAAATTTTTTTTTTTTAGCACACAGTGAACGGACAGCTAGCCGACCGTGAGGAGATATTCGTCGAATTTGACAAAAAAGCGCACTGTATTAGAATCGCAGACTCCACCTTTAATTATCACAGTTATGTAATTTTAATGAAAAGAACATTAAGGGATGGAAAGGCTACGTATAAGAGCAATGAGAAAACATTTTTTGAAATATATTTTAAATTTGTTAAATTAATGTTGTTCAATTAATTTTTAAGTCTGTGTCACGCCAAACATTTGGTCCATCCAACATGGGATTTTAAGACACACTCAAAAATATAGCAAGACATTTTTAAGTAACACATACTGTATATTAATCCAAATAAAATACATTACTCACAATAGTATACATACAGCTGCATTACATTACAGGTATTTCATTTTATTGTTCAAATGTTCTAACAATATAGGCTTGTGAAATTTGTTCTTTCAAATATACAATATTGCCATGTTTGCAGGGATAGTATGGGCTCACCATATAGCATGGTTCAACACTTGAAATATTGTTTGTATATTGTTTATATTATATATTGTTTATATATTGTTTCACAACGTTTCAGACTCACTGAGCCCGGTCTGGCTTTTCTCAGAATCGCAGAATATGACAATGTTCTTTTGCATGTGAATCATCTGAATATTTATGATTTAGAAGTTAAACTGTCATGTGTGCAATTACACTACTGAAAAACTGCAACATTACTGCATTACTCTATTGCAACGTATCACAGGATGTTCTAAAAGTTGGTTTAAGATATGTTCAAGCTTACAGTATGATTGTACATGATGTTTGGGATTGCTCATTTTCTTTGTGTTGTCTTTTATCAACATCTCAAAAAGCAAATTCTGATTTTGAAAAGAGAATTACACAAATGAGTCTTTTTTTTATCTCAACAGTTCATCCTTAGAAAGAGGGTTACCATGAGGGGAGTTATTTTAGCACAAGGCATCTATTTAATACACATACTTTTTAGCGACATAGATGAGCTTCAATTGTATTGACTTTCAAAATTTGGTTGCTTCTTCTGCAAAAGTAGAGCTGCAATGTGTTTTTTTTTAAAGCCAGAAGATGGAATACAAGTTAATTAAACCGTGACCCACTAGCTTCGACATTAGAAGTTAGCTCAGTACCATTTGTGCTTTTGTCATTACTTTTTTCACTTTTCCAAAGCATCTTGAAAATGTTGTGGCATGTTGGACCAGATAACATTAGAAGAAACAGTATACAACTTTTTTATCTGTGTCCATACAAATAAATTGCAAACAAAACAATATTTGGCTATAAATTTAACCTGCGCACACAGCAAGTTAAAGGATTGATAAAGTAAGTGGGATTCTTACTGCCTCACTGAAAAAAAAAGGGTCATCTACTGTATAGCTCGATAGAGTTGTTGATCAGTACAATTTACTCAAAGCAAGAATCAGGGTTTTTTTTATAACTAGTGTCCTTCTATGTTAATTTCCAAATGCACATTTCTGGTAAACAAAGCAACGGCCAAGCAAGACGTTTTATTCTCAAGGTAAAAAAAAACAACTGGCAAAGGATTGCTGCTGTCTTTTATGAAAATGTGATTTTAGTTTTTGAGTCAGTTATAGGCCAACATTCTTCAGAGGGACAGGAGAGGGCTGTGCCAAAGACCTTTTGATGTTGCAGATTTAGCTGGTTACAGATAGATGTTGACAGAGGTCACACACCATTTACTGATTTGCATCAGAATCAAGTTTGGTAAAAAAGAAGCTGAGAAGCATCTGGACTCTTAGTAACACTTTCAGCAAATGTGATGATTGATGGTGAAACATTTGCTGCCTTCTGTATCTGTCCCCACAGTGTTGCCACGTCCTGTGATTTTATGTTTTGACTTCATTGCCTTCATGTCATTCTGACAGACACGTTACTGCCTCTGGAGGGCGCGGTAAGTACTGTGTCTGTGACACTATCAAAATGGATAGGAGAGATTCAAACTGGAGGGTCTACAGGGACAAAGGAGTGACATTTTCTTCTTGCCTTGTGTGGTGCCAATTTATGTCTTCCTGTCCAACTGCAGCTATGTTTTAGTTGACAATGCAATTCTGTGTCAATCCAGAGTGATTCTTTCCCATGCTGAATATTGCAGAGCTTCTACCTAAAGAATTGGGATAGGTTTAAAAACAGTAGGGAACACTTAAATATTGAAATGACAAAGTTGGGGAAGTTTTTGAATCCCTCCACACCTTACCACAAGCCTGTGTACATATAACTAAGATGATTTTCTAAGTTTATGTTGAGCAAGTGTTTCCTCATGTTCTATGTGCACCGCAATTTTTTAAAGTAATTTAAAACCATCCATCCATTATCTATACCTGCTTACCCGTTGCAAGGCAGTGGGGCGCTGGTGCCTATCCTGCTATTTTAATGTTTCATTTTTTAAATCAGTGTTTATCACTGTCTTACTGTCTAAGTTGTTTTGTTTGCTAATTCTGTAACACTTTGGGCCATAACGTAAAAAAAAAAAACACATTGTTTGAGAATAATAAAGAATGTGCATTTCAGTGATTAAATGCCAATGCACTGCTGAGTTTGTTGCCTCACAGCCAGCCAACTTTTGACCTGGGAGCTGCAGCTTGTAGTTTTACATTGTAGTTTTAATTGAGTTGATGACAACCAGAAGGACTCAGTCATATGAACCTCTGACCCAAAACAATGAGCGGACAACAGTTAAATAGTAAATGGGTAGTTTATAAATTGCAACTTGGGGTTTAGTGCCTTGCCCGAGGGCACTTCGACATGTGGACAAACTGCCAACCCTGCAAATTAGGGGACCACCAACTCTACATTCTGAGCTACAGCTTACTTACTGTAAATCCAGCAGTGGAAGTACAGTGTATGGATTCAAGCCTTGTGTCAACAATCATCCACCCTGCTGAAGTGCCCTTGAGCAAGACAAGGAAATCAGTGCAACACTGGGCAGTGTTGTAGTCAAGACCACCTAAACCGAAACCAAGTCATCACCAAGACCTGAGTGTATCGAGACAAGACCAAGACTTTTAAGGGGTTGAGACGAGTCAAGACCAAGACCAGACCAGTGCAAGTCCAACACTGCATGACACGATAACATGTGGAAAATGCTAACCATAGGCACTCCTCAAATTGATTTGAAAGATCCACATTCCCAAAAGAAAAACACCCACAGAAAACATATTAAGCTTCTTCTTTATTCACCTCTTTTATTGTGAGAAATATAAGTGTATCATGAGAAATGCCTTGATAAAATTATCAAAAGGCAGCTGTGGTCTAGACCGGTCTTAAAATAAAATCCAGAGTCCTCTTTATCTGAGACCGAGACAAGACCGAGTAAAAATGCAGTCGATTCCGAGACCTTCAAAAAGTGGTCTTCAGACCGGTCTCGAGACCAAGACTGATCTCAAGTACTACAACACTGACACTTGGTACACTGCTGTGCAGCTGACTGCACACTTTGAACTCCCTTTGGAAGAATAAACGATTTCCCCACAGGGATCAATGAAGCCTCATTATTATTATTAATAAACTAGAGCTTGGGCAGATTGTGAACATGATTGTAACACAGACTAACCTACTTGATCTTAGTGAGAACTACAGGATCACACAACAGAGAGGCTATAGGTTAGTAGACCCTAGAGCTATGTGAGGGTGCTATTACAACTGGATGGGCTGTTGATCTCTAATGGCTGTGTGCTGGGCTGTAATGGTGCTTGGAGAGAGTGGAAAATAGAAAATAAGAAGAGGTAATCTCAGAAAATGCTGACCTCTGAGCCACAAAAAGTAGGTGGGAAGTGTTAACGGCTCTTTGGCACTACTCCAAGGTTTTCTTTATAACCTTTGGCCTTCTCTCTCTGTAGACTCTAGAGAGCAGACCTCCTCTTATCCACCTCCTGTAGTTACTACAGCCTTTTCACCGCCCTTATTTCAGGGCCAAATGAAACCAAAGATAAATCTTTTTAAGATACACTCTTTGTTTTCCTCTGGTTGAATTTGTGGTCCGGCAATTTTTTGTTTGTGCATTTATATGTCTCCTTGTGACACACAGCCTGGAGAAAGTACTGATATTTGAGTAGAAAGACAAGTTTGATTTCAAATTTCTGATATCTGGAGATTTCAATTCTGGCCCAAATGATCAAATTTGTACTTTACTTTTTTTCTTAACTGCAAATTTCAGATGCAAACTTGAATCGACCAGTTTTAGAACTCTTCACAATGAAGAAACAAGAGTTGAAATCTTTTTCAGAAACAAAAGCAGCAATGCAACACGGTAAAATATTCCCCTGTAAACTAGAAGTCTTGCAATCAGATAAATACGTATTAGCAGGAAACTGTATTTTAATTATGAAATATTATTATTCTGAAGAATGGGCTCATTTGGAGTATTATAAGCAACATTTCGGTGGTGATTTCTGGTCCAGGTGTATTCTGTTGGGTTATTAATAAAAAATCATCAGATTTCATGATCTTCTCATTCATTTTGCCTGTAAAAGCCTAGTATTCAGCTACAGCTGTCAAATAATGTAGTAAAATAAAGAACATTACTTCTGACATGCAGTGAAGTATAAAGTGTCACAAAACAGAAACACTTAAGTAAAAGTGCCTCAAACTTTACGTGTCGTCTAGAAATTACAATACAGTGAATGTAGATGTGGATAGTAAAAAAATAATAAAACAGAGGTAAAATAAGATATAAATATATAAAATGCTATCAAGAAAAAAAGGCTTAGCATTTGTATAATGTATATAAAGACAGGAAAGACACAAAGTATCAGGCTGGTTGGCAGAAGAGGACAAATGACAGATGTCAGCTCTAAAGTTGTTGTTACCTTGTCACCAATAAGTCGTGACCCACTCCCTCCCCTTCTACCTCTCCATCACACCTCTCCAGCCATTAACGCAGTTAGGGGCCGGCCAGGGGAATACGCCTGCATTAGTACAGACAAGTCTGCTGGTGTGATATTGATGGTTGTCACTGCCTTTGGTTGTTTGGACCATGACAGGACGGTCACACAGGAACATTTTCAGAGCAGTGGAATCACATAATACTACATTAACCCTTTGGATAGGATCTGATCGATGCTATGATTCAATACAATCTTTTCTTTAACAGCAGTAAAGCAGAGACACCGTGAAGATATCCGGATGCACAATACAAAACCAATGAGGACCCCACACACACACACACATACAAACACACACACACACACACACACACACACACAGATCTCCTGATTAAGACTGACTCAGTGCTTGCACACCTCATCAACCCTCAGCGATAACCCCCAGGAGAAAACAGGCCTCATTATGCCAGAAAAAAAAAAACAATGACACTCAGTGGTAGCCGTGACTCTTTTTCTAATGGACGAGCCGAGCGGGGTAGAAGGAGGCAGATCTGAATCTATGTGTAAAGGCTGGTACCGGGAGTGCACGAGCATGAAACCTGATGTGATAGCGTGCCTCATGGGCAAGTATTATTCCAACTGTATATCATTAGCAGGGTGCGTTTTCTAATTAGCAATAGGGCAGAATAATGAATATAGCTCCATTAATCAAAAGGTAATATATGTAAAAGTACTGTTTTATGGCCGTAGGGAAGAGCGTGAAAGGTAGGAGAGAAAACACAAAAATGAGATGGAATGTGAAAACAGCTATCATTGCCTTGCTGAAAAGAACATTGCTTTTCATATTCATTTACACACATCCTTTTATGCAATTTATGGTGCTTGCTCTTTGGATCCCAAATACTGGGGATTGGAAGTAGGGAGAGTCAAATGAGAAGGGAAATTTGAGTCAGCACAAGCCCTTCTCCTTTATTCAAATTACTGTATAGCACCAATTGTTGTATTGCATTACTGTAATAAGTCAGGAGATACAGTGTTTCATTTATCAGTAGGCCGGCCGGATGTTTTTGCCTCTTTAGAAAAATCGCCAAACTGTCAAAGGAAATTAAAAGGGATTTTAACGGAACTGGAAGGTAATCAGATGTCAGTTTATGTCAAGAAAAATATGAACAATGGCAAGGACCTGATCATATTATCCACATTATATTAAACTGTGCAATGCTCACTAGGCCTACTTAAAAAGTCACAAAGAGGGCTGAAGTCAAAGTTTTAATCTGAAACCCTTCTTACACTCTCACATGTCAGGCTCAGATGTATGCCTTGAAAGATAATGCAGATTCAAATCTATATTTTTCCTATTTTCCTATCAAAAAAGCCAATAAAAAAAAAGTAAACCAACAATTAAAATTAGTTTTACGTCAGACGTCATTGTGTACATTTGATTTGGAGAGGCTGTTCTGGACAAAATAACTCATCATAATTAAGAAACAATTGAACTGAATTGAATTGTTCACAATAGAACAATGTAGAATATTCCATTAAGAGTATTCCATTCAAGTAAATAAGTATTACCAATTAAGTGAGAGTGAGTATTTACAGCAGCAGGATGGTGTATGTGGGATTGAGTCAAAATAAACTACAGTACTCAACAATGGCAGTCCAGAAAAATTCGATATATCAGACATTGGATACACAGACAATTGTTAGTAGCATCAATTCATTGTTTGTTTGTTTCTTTTCGTGGCATTTGTTAACAATATGTTTTATATTATCAGTTATGCTTTAAATTTAAGATTTGCCTAGGATTTACATTTACTGATGAATATCAATCTTGACTGAGCATACAGTAAGAGAAGAAATAAGAGAAACAAATGATAAAGACAGAAATTATTTACTAAAATTATTAATCTCACCCATCTGGTATTATTTATCTATTGGTCTCTCAGAAGAGTGCAGAGGGAAACCTGTGCACATGTGGCACTGTAGCTGAGGTGATGGTATTTTAGGGAGAGGGGGAGAGAGAGAGAGAGAGTGAGAGAGAGAGAGAGAGAGAGAGAGAGAGAGAGAGAGAGAGAGAGAGAGAGAGAGAGAGAGAGAGAGAATTGAGACACAGGGATAAAAGAAGGAGGAAAAGATGGGGAGGAAAATAGTGAGATAAAAGATTATCTTGGTGCCTGTTCAAGAAATGTTTGAGAAAGCATTTAAGTGATCTGATATTTCTGCTGCCACAACACTCCTGGCTACTTTGCGCTGAATCTCCAACTCAAGCCTTTTTTCATACATTTGCACCCCGCAATCCAAAGTGAGCAAAGCCATCTCCTTGTGACAGCAGCCCAGGCTTTTAAATGCATCCTAAGATATAAATAAACTTTGCTGAGCGGATCTGCAAATGCATTTATCCACCCCTCCAAAAAGAAAAAAGTATAAAGATGAATTCTCTTTCTGAGAGGAGAAAATAGAAATGTCATTAAATTCCTCTGAAATATAGATCACTTTTCACAGGAAGAGACACTTGGCACGCTGCAAGTCAAGTTTATTCATCTCAACTTGGGACTGAAATAATTTGATAAAGTTCTCTGTATGATTTTAGATTTAGATGCTGAACCTGTTACTACTGAGTAAGTAAAAGCAATACCTTAATATAAATATAAAAAGCTTTCTATTTGGACTCATTTCTAATAAAACAAAATTTAAATTAAACACTAACAAACACTTATTCAAATATTACAAATGATTTACTTTTTATTAACATGTTGGCAAAAATAGGCCTAAGAAGTCAAACAAATCTTAGCTTTCATAGCCACATCCTTTCTGAAATGCTGCAAATTGCTAAAATCAACTGGAAAAAATATGAAAGAGAACTTATAAGAAGTGTAAAATGCTATAAAAGAATCAAACTTCATCCATGTGTGTAGGCTTCAGTGAACAGATGAGGAGTTCAAATTTTAGAAAGGCAAAAAAAAACAAAAAAAAAACAGTTGGTTCCTGACATGCATAAGATTGTCTGTGATATGACATGTTGTCTCAACCATGATTTGTTGCCACTCCCCAGAGAGCGGAGTTAAAAGACTCAGAGTGACTTGAGGAAGACATACACTTTAATCACGATAGCGAAGTTTCATGAAAATTTCAGCTCGAGATGCCGACATCTGCTTTCCATTATTAATCATTGTTGTCACCACAAAGAAGATCCTGGCAACATGATACACTTGACTTCTGAAGTTACTTACTTTTGACTGTAACACAGGTATTACTGTCACACACACACACACACACACACACACACACACACACGCACACACACACACACACACACACACACACACACACACGCACACACACACACGCACACACACACACACACACTTTCTTGCACGCACACACAAACAGAGAATCTTGGTTGATGAAGAGCATAACACATGCACAAATACACCCACAATTAAGTGAAAGATATATAAAAACAGGCCATATTAAAAGAGTAAATTGGACTGAGAGAGAGTGACAAGTTGGTAAGATACGCACAATAAAAGAGAAAGGGATCAGCTGGCTTTTTGCATTCTCTTCTTCACTTAAACATCATGCTCCTCCCTGCACTTAAAAGGCCTTCCATGTCTATTTTCCTATTCTATCTTATCAGTGGCATTTACCTCCTAACGAGAGTAATGATATCAGCAATATCAAAGTAGCACTTTTGTCATGTTGCATAAGAGTCCCTCCCCCTCTACCTGCTTACACACCTCTGATCAGCGATTGTTTGCAGAGATACAGAGTGAAAGACAACTATTAATGTATAAAAGAGAGCGCAGCCTGTCATCTACTTGGCAGTTGATCATTATTAAGCAGCTCACCACCTCCTAACCACCTGCATCTCTTTTCATTCTGCCTTCTTCTATGTTTTTCTTTTTCTTTTTTTTTTACTTTGCTCAGGCTGTCTTTCACTCCTCTCTTCATGTGGACTGGGTTATCCGATCAGACTGTGAAACAAGCTAGCGAAGGGACGCCTGACAGCGCCAATTAGAGAGGACAGTACAGCGAGCCCTTTCTACATGCATTACTACAAAGAATTTTGGTTAAAAAAGCGTGGACAAGCTTCACTGGCTATTTTGCAAACAAATGAGCTGTGATGCTTGTTGTGAATGACAGATTTTCTTTGCATTTTGCTTTAGGAATTTATTCTGAAGATAATTCAAATTTAAACAAAAGTAGGCTACATGAAGTTATTGATGCAGGTACACAGATATGTAGTGTTATAAAGACAAAAAAAATTAAAAAATAAACATGCAGAACAGTGGACAGAATTATTTTCTCTGTTCATACAGCCAAACTTCATTTATATTTTTAGAATTTCCAATTTCTTTTACTTGATCTCAAGTACTGTTTTAGAGCCACTGCATTAAAACAAACTCAAAATAATTTAGATTTGTATGCAATATGTCAAACAATATACTCTTGCCTGACCTAAAATTACCCTTAAATAGAGATTTCTTAGGGACGAATGTGGCTCCAGCTTTTACTCATGCAGCAACTCTGCGAGTGTTTAGAAAAAAACCTGCTGTATGAAAGTGTAAAACCCAAAAGTTTCATGAGTTTTCAGAGACTCAGGGTGAAGTTTTATCCCAGCTCTCTGCAGTTATATCTTAACCTGGTGATGTAGGATCATCACTGTACAGATGGATGCTCATTTCAGCTCAAAGTGTCATGTTACATCACCACCAGATGGCGCTTTAGCCCTTCAGATCTCTCTTACTCTGTCATGCACACACACACACACACACACACACACACACACACACACACACACACACACACACACACACACACACACACACACACACACACACACACACACACACACACACACACACACACACACACACACACACACACACAGCCTGTATGAATGTATGAATGAATAGATTATGCCCCATGTAAACAGGCTGCATCTGGAATAACATAAGATTTATATGAGAAGTTCTGGCATGATGTTACTGGACCTTCAATTCATTTATTTATAAGAATGCCTGTAGTTGCTAATAAATGCATATTACAATTATTAGTATTCTGTCAAATATTTAGCATTATAATTTATTTATTGGGTTTCACTGCATATATATGTTTGGTGTACAATTATGTATACTTCTGCTTTAATGCTTTCTGTGCAGCAACATTAACAAATTATATTCTTAGCCTTCATAAATATTATAACATCAGCTTATTTTTTAAGATTATTTGGTACAGGTATAATTAATAAATGGTCTAAGAATGGTTATGAAATGTTATTCCATAGTTTTTATTTTTATGTTGGAGTGTACAGATGCATTCATGACAAGCAAGGTATATATGAGAGCACACACACATAAACATACACAGCAACATCTCATTTGCAGCTTTTCATGACAGCACATTAGACTACAGCAAACTGAGATGCAGTGCAGTGAGAGTACAAAGTACGCCGAAGCAGTTGGGTTCAAGGAAACAATATAAGATCAATATGTACGTGCCTCTCTGCTTCTCCGAGGTGTGCGGGGCCCCGAATGCCCGGCGGTGCTGCTCTTCTAACACAGGCTTCATTACCACACTGCAACACGGGCTCTCTAATCAGATACAATAAGAGAGGGAATGAAGTGAGACAACATGGAGAAACACTTGGGACGGCCACTGAAAGGCAAGGCTGATCCTTCTCAACATCCACACACACAGAAAACTAAGTTTTATCTTAATCAAAATTATGTCAGAGCAGCTGGGCTCACATGCAGACGGACAGAAAAAACTACCACACATATGCAGAAACAGACATAAAAAGAAAACACATTACTGTAATGCCTAATAAGAAAAAGGTGACTCAAAAAAGATTTAAAAAAAAAAAAAAAGTGGATAAAAAGGGTTTTCTTGTGTAAGAGGATGACTGACTGCAGTTTGTGCTTCAGCATTGCAACACTGACTGGCTGACTGAAGGACTGATGGTTGTGGGAAAGTCCTGCCTCAGCCCTTCACGCTCCCTTGCTCATCGCTCAGCCACCCAGGGAGCCGTGTCCTTCATGGGACCTCCACCTCACACTGCCCTGATAGCGCCTCTCTACCTTTCTTCCTCCCCACGCTTCCACCTCTGCATTCGCGCAGGGAAAGGGACCGGCCTTGCTAATTGGTGATCAGGGGACGGGTGTCACGACAGGGGGTGGCCTCTTGATGATGGGGGGGCCAAAAGGTTGGGGTAAATGTGAGGGGAGCAGGCCGTTGCTGAAAGGTTGAAGCTGAATGTGAATGATAAGTCGAAAAGAGGAGGTTTAGACCCATCGCTTGCAGCACAACACACGCATGATTTCTCATGGGTGCACGCACTTTTAGATGGCTGCAGACTCTGAATGATACTGGGTAATTCACATGTTTAGTTGATGTTTTTACAGGCTCGAGCCTGACGTTGATTGATGTACAATGGCTAATTGCTGCAGTCTTTGAGAATAACTGATCAAAAACATAAAGACTATATCTGACCCCACTGCACCTCCTTGGGCATTTAGTTTGCCTTTGCCTGTACTGCAGGTAGAATAAACATTTGAATAACGGAGGACAGCAGAGCAATGAAAACCCTCCTGTGTCCACTCTCCAAATGAACAAACAGCTATGTTGCTGCTGGAGCTGAACAGAGGCATCGAGCCGTGTGACCAGCCCCCTGCCTTTCCCTGTTGCCTTGGCTTGCTGTAAACAGACTGAGAGGCAGGGAGGTCGAGGCAAGCTGCCTGGGAGCCCGGGCTCCACCGAGGCACGCTAATTACAACAATAATGGAGCCTGATCACAGGTCCTCGCAGGCCATGCCTCCCAGTAAACTACCTCTGTATAACAGCTACGGATGTTGCTTTTTCCTGTTGTTTGAGATTAGCACGTAGCTGTTCTCTGTACCCCACTAGGGGGATGCCAGGGCTGGTTAGAGCATGTTAAGAAAGGCCCCCAGCTCTGGCTCAGGCAGCAGGCTCTGGCCTAGCATAGTTAGGCCTAATGAGCAGGCGTTAGCGTAAACACGCGTTAATGCTGTGGGGAAACAGGCAGGGTCGGGTCAGGGAAGTGATGTTACCAGTAGGGTGGCTAGCACACCAGAGCTGGGATCCTGATTAGTGCTCATAAATAATGCAGCAGGCGAAGGCTGGATGGAGAACGGGATTGGCTATAGTGGAGTGAAGCTGCATAACGATGACAGGGAATCTGTGTGAGGTCGCAGTGAGTCAGACTCTGCTGGTAAAGCTTCTGATTCAGCCACCAGAACTGTGCCAGCTGTAAAAGAAGTCCTCGTTTACTTTGTGTAATCGTTGAGATTGTGCTACGTTTTCTTTATTTTTTTATGGTATTAACCTTACGTGCAAGCCTGTTCACCTAGATGACATAAGTCACAGCAGAGCTGATCATTAGCCCTTCTGTGGCAGGGATGTGGAGTGTAATGTGGAGGACATGGCTGCAGGCTACAGCCAGTAAGGCTTCACACTTGCCTATGTGTCAGTTTGAGAGGCAGTAAGGGACAGAAGTCAGAGGTCAAACCCATTACGGAGGATTGAGAGGGAGTTTCTGTTTGAGGGTGACATGTCATATGTTGCTATGGGAACGTGGGGTATGAACTCTGCCCTCTGTGAACTTCAGCTGAGACCAGGGGAGCGAGTGAGACTCACAAGTCCATTAAACCGCTGAATCAATCGGGATACGAGGAGGAGTTGAAATGGAGACTGAACTGGTTCAAAAAAGATTGAATTAATAAAAAAAAAATAAAAATACTTCCTTATTACGTTATGGTGCCCAACAACACACATGTATCCCCAAACACTGGGATTCAGGGCAAATGAACAAAACCTAACCCCAAAATCAAACAATGCATCTTTAATGTGGTATAGAAGTTTGTGACATTTATTTACATTGCTGCTAATTTAATCAACATTAAAGCTATAATGTGTAACATTTCCGCATTAAAATATCTAAAAAGGACTAGACGTGACTAGACGTATGTTCAAAGCCAAAGAAATCTGTAATTTAGTTCACGACAAAATGTTTGAATGTTACAATAGTGTTGCGCATGTGATTATGCTACACTATCCTGAAATCATACATTTGTTGCCATCCTTTTATCCTGTGAATTGCTGTGGAATGTGTCACCCAAGTATTAACGTATACCCAAACACTGTGTATATTTTTTGTTGTAAAAGCACTACCTGCTACCATATTATGGTGAAATGTAAAATTGGTAAAAAAGTTTAGGCATTTTTATGCCTTTATTTGTATAGGACAGCTGAAGACAGCGGAGCGAGAGGGGGAATGACATGCAGCAAAGGGCCGCAGGTCGGAGTCGAACCCGCGGATGCTGCGCCGAGGGGAAAACTTCTACATATGGGCGCGCACTCTACCAGGTGAGCTGCCCAGGCGCCCATGTAATTGTGTTTTTGTGCTCAAACGCTCGTTTGTGTTACTAAAACAGGTACGTTTTGAAATAGTTAGTAAGTCTGACTTAGTAAGTCAGACAGCAGAGGCAGCAGGGGGGCAGAACCAGGATTTATGCCGTGTTAAGCTTGAACAAATTCAGGTGCGAAAAACAGAGAGCTTCCAAACATGAACATACAGAAGCGTCTTTGGTATCACTCAAAGGTTTATTAGGGGACACAAACAAGTGAGAAGCCCTGCAGCACTCTATTCCTGTAATGGAGCGCAATAACTTTGAGTGGGGCTACATGGCTAAATTGACAATGTGGTTATGAAAATACTAAATACTACAGTTAAGCCTAAGTAAGCCTTGCTCATCATTATTTACTAAAATATAGGCAGCTATACACATGACCCTAATCTGTTATCAACAATTAGAGCTTAGCCTGACCTGCTGAAAACCTGTAAGCCAAACATTTATCCTCATCTCCCTTATGACTTTAGCACTGTGGAAACATTACATGGTAAGATGGCGAGATCACATCACACGCATGGCCAAACAAACAACCAGGGATTTGATAAAATAAGATGTTCTCAAATGAACCTTCACTGAAATCTGGGAAAGCAATAAGGTGAGACCAAACAAACTCCCCGGGACTTGGATACCTGATCAATTAGCTGCCAGGAATCCACAAAAAGTAGCAGCTAACCCACTGTGCTACTATTTATTATGGAGGTGCACATGAACCAAAAAATGTAGAACAAAGAACTTACATTTTTTACAAGTTGTAAGAAATCAACTTAATATAAAAAACAACAGAAAATTGGAAAACCAAACCAGGAATTAGCAGTCAAAAAACACATG
Source organism: Sander lucioperca (assembly GCF_008315115.2). Lineage (NCBI taxonomy): Eukaryota > Metazoa > Chordata > Actinopteri > Perciformes > Percidae > Sander > Sander lucioperca. The sequence continues at coordinate 33,740,851 of NC_050176.1, forward strand.
CCAAACTGGAGCTGGAAAACACAAGGTCGGTCCATTACATTTTTGGCTGCAACAACCGTATCACACACACACACACAGTCACATGCACACACTTGCACATGCAGACACACACATAAACCATTCCCTCTCCACACACAATGATGGCTCAGAGTCAAGTCCAGACGAGGGCATGCATTTGAAACCAAGAGTGAATCCATATTACATGTGTAGTGTGCTGTCTGTCTGGGTCCGGGTCATCAATTATGAATAGAAATATACAGCCTCCACAGTCCAGGCCCTGGTGTCTCACTACTTGTAAAGGATTTCTTAAAAGGGGGACAGACACACAGGTTTGTCATTCAGATGCATGCCCAGGACTTAAGAGACAGATATAGAGAAGGTTTCCTTTTCTCTTACACTTCCCGTCGGGGGAACTTAACTCTGCTTTCATTTAGGCCATTCCCTGCTGCGCTGAACTTAAGTGAGGCATCACAAACTTGTACAGTAAAGTACTAACAGCTACAGTATTGAAAGTGAAGTCAGACATACATAACGATGTCATGATAAAGACCTGCATAGCTTATGGATCTTAATCCTGTCTGGCAACATTTATTTCTGTCACAAATCATGACCATCCTCTATGTACAGCATCTAATGTCAATCCAACATGAAACACGAAAACCTGTTACGTGTGTTCTTGTTGCTCTGTAGCTGTTCACAGGAAAAACAACAACAGCAACAACAAAACAACACAAAGGTACGTAATTTCTTCAGTCGTCATAATGTTGCTCCTGTGGAGATGTCATTAATCATAACTAAAGATCCCAAATCTTCTAAGAATTAAACAAAACACCCACCTTTGTGTGTGCGTTTATGTATAAATCTAACACTCTCCGCTACAATGCAGCAGGCATGGAATTACAGAGCACATGCAGCATGCAAAACAAATTTTCAATTCTCCTTGTCTATTCCCAAACCCCCAGTGTACTGCTCATGCCCTCTAGAGACAGAACAAACAGCGGTTAAGATGTTTAAAAGGCTTTGCTTTCTTAGATACCTGTGCAGCTGAATACCAATAGACTGCTCTTACATTAAGGGGGTGTGGTGACAAGGTACTACATTCAGAGCTAGCAGGGAAATGCTAACTCCTCTGGTTTCCTCAAGGGCAGAAATGTGCTTAATGCCTTTGCGTGATGTTGTGTGAAGGCGTGTCTTGTGCATGTGTGGCTTATTCTGTCAGCCTGTTTAGTCTCTGAGCTGACGTATAAACACGGAGGCCCCACAAGTGTGCTATGCTGTGTGCTGTAGTCCTTTCGACTGGTGGGACACATCAGACTGTTTTTCAAAAGGTCACTGTCATTATTGTTGCTTAGCAACCTTGTATGGGGAGCCATAGGTGTAAACTGTACAGTAATTGTGGATGCTGAGGAAGATCATGGGAAAATAGCATAAGTGTATGATGAAAGAGATAGACGACAGATAAATGACATTGATCTATTACGTTTAACACACGCTGCTGTGTGTATTTTGTGCCTAAGTATGTTTCCATCTGCCTGTTTTTTTCTGAATTCGTGTTAAAAAAAAAGGTAAGGTAATGGACATCCGGCTGAAAAGAAGGACATCAGGTGGATTTTCCGGAGGCAACAGAGCAATCCCGGAAGTGGTACGTCGTGGATATGGACTACCTTTTTATTAACCATAACCACGATCTTTCCTAAAACTTAACCAAATGTTATAGTTGCCATACCTTAAGTAAAGTTTATTTGTCACAACAATGCTTCCTCCCCAATCTTAACAATACCATAGTTGACATGCACAGACATTGTAGAAAGCAAGATATTTTTAAATGGACATATAAAAATGATTATATTGAACTTAAATCAGGGTTTTGCAAAATCTCCCAAAATTGTCGTTCTTGTCTGGCGATAAGGTTGGGACGGGATACAAAAGATAAAAGCGCACATTTTCCATAATGTGGACAATATTTGATCATGAGTTCAGTATTACCGCATCAAACAACATTGTTGAATGTCTTCTTCTTTATTAAAACAATGTAACAAGATGAATCCTCTCAGCTTGCAGTTTGCTTGGGGTTGAGCTCTGGCGACTCACGAATCTGACCTGCATCACTCTCCCCCTTGGTTCCTATCATCTCTCTACTGTCGCTACCTAATAAAGGCATACTTTTTTGGGAAATTCATTTAACATTTGCACATTTAGAAGGAAACATCAACAATATTCCAAGTAGATCTGACGTAAATTCCAGGTTTTATCTTATGCACTGTACTAACAGATTAGAGTGTACTTTGTACCCAAACCTAGATGGAGGTTGGTCTGAGTTATGATACAATGATAAAGCCAGTGTAAGGTATGTACAGAGCCCAGTATAGAGGCAGAGTGATCTCTGAGTCATGTCCCATTTGTGGAGGTTGATGGATTTCCCCTTTGCTCGGCTCCCTCAGCTCAGTGGGGAGAAGGCAGGGCTGATAAGGTGATTTATCTGCACCTTTCCACCTCCTGTAATGGATGGCACATCCACCTTTCCCTGAAACTTCATCATCTCACAGCTGCACCCCCTTCTCTCACAAAGAAGTGTGAGAGAGAAATGAAACAGACATGCTACAAGAAAATAAAATGAAAACAGACTATCCAGATAGTGACTTCTTTTCCACACTTTCTCATTAAGGTTAGAAGAGTTTGGGAACATGACACTTAGCACACTGAAGCTACTAAATCACTCTCCAAAGTCAAGCAGAACCAAAATATTGGATAGGTCTTGGCTTCAGTTCATGCTATCGGTGCTTTGATTGATTCTTTAATTCCTTCATCTGGCCTCAGTCCTTTGGGCTCTTGTGCTGCGTTTTCATTATATACTGTAGCTACCATGGCTGGTGAGTTTTATTACAACTAAACCACAAAATAGGCTGTTTGCCAGTGCCTATTCAAACAACTCACATGACTTATGCAAAAATGACTAATTTGAGTGTTTTCTGATCTGCCACATAATTTACATTAAATCTATATATCTTGCTATGAAGCAATGAGCAGGCGACAGAGCTACACAGAAGTGTATTTAGCTGTGTTGTGAAGCAGGGGTTCCAAAACATTATGACCTGTGGCTAAAAAAATTAGTTCCCTTGTCACAGGTTTTCATATGTCTACAGGTGGTAAACCTTGTCAGGTTGGTCAGTTTTATTTGACTACATTTTTGGGGCTTGAAGATGTAAAATTATCCAGTGATTCACAGGCAAAAAGCAAAGGTTAGAAAAGGTAAAACAATTCAGATTTTTTTAAAGGCTTTTCTATTCTGTTTATAATTTTGGGACCACTCTAATTTCTCTTGCAAAACCTTGGGGTGGGGGGCTATTCCCATGTTGTCGAGAAGTGGATAACACAGCATGAGTGGTTTGAGAAGTTTCTCTGACATTTCATATATTTTGACACTTTTCCACCCAGTTTTGGGTTGCGAGCATAACACCTGCTAGTCCAAGATTACTAAACTGGCATTTTATGCAAAGGAGCAAGCTACAAACTCTCCAGAGCCACCTTTAAAGCCTACAGGTGGTGAGTATTTGATATATATATATATATAAATTGGTGTATTTTCATTAGAGTATTCTTAAAGTGACTAAAAGTAACTAACCCCAGTTTAATGAAAGATGGTGGTCATGGTTATAGTCAGGGAGAAACCTTGTTCGACACCAACTTCGGTGTCTGCAAGTGTCAAAATAATGCGCTTTGTACATCCATCAATCCACTCTGACCTCCTGTAACTGTCACTGTGACTGTACAACAGCTTCATCCTTTATGCTACTTATGCTTTTTTCAATAAAAGACCACTCCTGCCATTTTTCTGGAGAGCAGTAGTTATTCAGATTTAGCCTGTTAGCAAAATGTGTTGTATTAAGCGTATTATGCTGTATGCTGTAAAGTTTTCTGATTAAGATAGTCTACCCTTTTTGTCAAGTGCAAACATATCTCCAGTATGTTTAATGTATAACTATAAACTGTAAAATAACATTAAAGTTCCCCTTCTGAGCATTTGCCTTTAACATTAATCTGGAGTCACCATGGCATCTCCACAGGGATAAAGCCAAGGATTCCCTGCTGATAGATCTAACCTAAAGAAGCCATTCAGATGAGTTGGAAAAGTCTTTCAACTCTACAACAACTTTTTTTAAATTATTAAAAATACATTATTAAAACGATTATTAAACTATTATTATTGTGTTGACTTAGCCTGTTGAATAATTCTACAGTGTGTGTTATGCACCTGCACTTTCAAAAGGGCACTAAGTAACCAACTTTGCTGTTAATTGCTATGTGGTGTTATAAAAACATTGTCTTCTAAAAGCTCACACATGCTAATTGGCTTGGGTAACATGATTTACCAGCATTGTGATCAATTACTTTTGATATGATCTTTTTCATGTAATGTTTTGGATATTTTGTCCTTGCCCTGTCTACACACAACAATCTATTACTCGAAGGATCTAACATTTAACAAATACAATCCAATGGCACCGCTCGAGCCAGTGATGGTATCATTCTGAGGATCCTTTGTATTTGAAGCCGTATTTGTATTCTCCTCTGAAAACAGCTCCCCAGCTTTCCTTAAACATAATTATCATTTTTACACCACAGAGAGGACATCAATTAACCTTGGTGGTCAGCAATAGAAACACAGCAGCGTGCCGCTGGTTTCTGCTCCAGCGCCTCAGGCCGCCGGCTGACTCACCTATGTTTTAAAGTAGTGAGGAAAGAGGGCGGAGGGATGAGGAGGAGGAGGGAGACAATCAATAGCAGATCAAAGTGTTTTAGCTTACCTTGGGCTGCAGCGAGAGAGAGGCATTGTAATCTGCAAAGACACTGTTTACTCGCCAAGGCTTCCCAAGGCGGAGGAGAGGACTCCAGGCGCTGGGTAGGCTAGTTGTGGTTCTTTCAACAACTGGAAATTAGAGAGGGGAAATAGAAAAGAATGATGTAAAACAACGAGCCGGTTTATGCCATTGCCTTTCACAGAACAGTTCAGCATTCTCTACATTTAAAAAAATTAATTTAACATGTTAACTTAATTATAATGTAGATTTTAACATGTACCTCTTTAATTTAAAATGCTATACTTTATCCATCTGAAAAGCTGCTGCTACCTGAAATTGAAATTGAGTGTACACAGCCATGCTAGCAGCTATGTGAGGCTGCACAGCACAGCTTTGAGCAAATCCTATATTGATAACATGCTGATGTTAAGAATGTATAATGTTCCAAACTTAGTAATGTTTAGTTTAGTGTGTTGGCATTCTAACATTTCCTATATAAGGATTTAACATAAAGTATTAGACAAAAAAAAGTTGTTGACCTCATGGTCATGAAAACAATTCATCCTGAGGAACATTCACATTTCATGGCAATACATCCAATCCCACGTCATTGAGTCTCTAGAGGTGAAGTCAGGGGATCAACAAAGTCATAGGATTCATCCTCTGGGAACCATTAATGTCTGTACCAAATTCTGTCAATCCATCTAATAGATGTTGAGATATTTCACAGGATAAATGAAAACTTCACAGTACTTTACATAAAAACATACACGATTAAATATCAAAAACACAATACACAACTGAAATGACAAAGTAATACATAAAAATAAAGTGCAGACAGGTCAACCAAGCGCCTGTCTAAAAAGGTAGGTCTTTATATGATTTTTAAAAGAGTCCACAGAAACAGCAGACCGTAACGGTGGAGGCAGAGCGTTCCAAAGTCTCTGTGCTACAGACTCAAAAGATCGATCACCACAGGTTAGACCTAAGACAGCAAGCTGACAAATACAGTTGAAGTAGCTCAGCCACATATGCAGGTGCCTGTGCAATGCTCTGTATGTAAGAGTGAGAAAATATAGATGTATTTGTGATCAAACTGTTATATTCATTTGCTCATTTGAATGCAACTTCCTGGTAAAAAAAATGGAGATGTTTTACTTTGCAAGTTTATAGAGCCCACCTCAATGTAGCATGCACAAATTATTTTGGGTTGTGAAACTAGAGGAGGTCTGAAGGAGCAGTAGGTTCACTGTTGCTTTCAGGCACTTAAAAGCTTGCGACTCACAGATTTGTGTCCTTCAGAGGACTTGGCCCCGTCCCAATGTCCAACCCTTAGCTTTAAGCACTGAATGAACCTTTACAGACATTAATTAACATTACCTGTGTGTTCAGTGACAATGTTTGAGTGCAGGACGGTAGAGGCGTTGTTAAATGTTTTATAAGGAATGGGGCTGCACTTTGTGAAATCCCATTTTACCTGGGTCATTTTTGTTGATGGTAAACTACATATTGATTATATATAGTAGTTTATTAAAAGTGTTTGTTACTCAGATGAATAGCTTACTTGTTATTATTATTAATGCCTGATTAAATGCGATGAAAACCAATAACATCTAAATTCATCTTTGAATCTCTCAAACCAGTGAGAATCATGTGTGCACGGCCTAAACTGCTAAACTGCTCTGTTATGTAGTTGAAATAAACATTTTGTCATACAACTGTCAGCCACTGGGAGGTCTCATCCTAGCGATCCACATCCGTTGAGCAGACTGTTGGCTGAGTGACATTGACCCATGACACCAAACTCCCTCCACTGCCACATCCTCCGAGCTGTAAAAAGCATGTCTGAAACAAGGGGGGGGGGGTGGTGGTAGAGAGGGAGTGAAATGGAAGAGAGGAGGTGGAGGAGGAGGAGGAAGAGGGTGTTATGCTGAGTGTCCATGGAGGAAAGGACCAAAGTGCTAAGATTTGTGAATGAAATAAGGGATAGATTCCTGTTGTTGTGAGTTTCATCATATGGGGAGTGAAACTGCTAAATTGCCTGTTTTATTGTCATTTTTAACTTATGTCCTCTTCTGGTCACCAGGGTTGCTCTCTCTCTCTCTCTCTCTCTCTCTCTCTCTCTCTCTCCAAGCTGAAGTGACCACACACCACACGTGTCACAGGCCTACAAGACTGGGGAAACCTGCAGTGATTTAGCAAACAAGCGCTCAATCAATGGTGCAGTGAAGTGTGTAACACATGCCAGTCAAAACCTATTACGTTCAAACAGCCCTCTTCATCTTCCACTCCACTGGTCCGACCCTTGGGCTGCTAGCCGAAGAGAGTGGCCAGAGGACAGCCACAGGGTTGTGAAGTCATACACTTGTGAAAAAATGTTTGCTTATTTGCCAGTGATTAGGCCTCATTCACTTAAATCTGGTGATGTGTCAGGCGTAATGTGATTATTACAAAATGTGTGAAAATCAGTATGAATTTTAATCATACAAATACCTAAAAAAGGGATTGCAAAAAATACCATTTGCAGCACAAGCACTGTAGTTTAGCTTTTGTATTTACGTGGTAGTAAACTTAGTGTAAACTATGGTGATTCGCATATTCTTGAGGTAAAAAACAACTTTTGAATGCAAGATGAAAATCTGTTTAAACTGCTCTGCGTCTTTTGGGTGTTCTTTGCAGGGAAAAAAAGTATCACATTTGTTTGAAAATAAGAATGCAAGCATAATGAATAATAGGGGAAAGGTACTTGCAAAAGGACAATTTGCACCATATGTGTAAGGGTTAATGCCCGACGAGGTGTCCATTGTCAGATATTAATGACGACGGCGAGGCGTGAACCGTCCGACGCGCAGTGGACACACTATTAAATATGTTTAAGTAAGTTGTTATTACAGTTGAATAGTTATATGTAAATTAGGTGCCTTTCGAAAAATGTGTTTCCTCTATTTAAATAATTTTTGTTGCACTTCATCCCTAACGTCTTAAAAAAAATGTTAATGTTTTTTTTTCATCATACTCAGTTTATTTAAATGTTCCTTGTAATGATAAATGTTAAGGTTATATTAGTCTCGCATTGCCAGACCTATCGCCACAGTGCTGTAGAATAAGGTCTGGCTACACCACACATACATTTTGGAGGAAAAGAACGTTCTGGTTTATTGGCATTTCTTTAAACTAGGGCTGTCAAAATAACGCGTTCATTTTGATTAATTAATCTGAGAAAAAATAACGCGTTAAAAAAAATAACACAGATTAATCCATTCCATATTGACGTTTGACCCGGAGCCGTTCTAGCCACCGTAAAATGAAGGAGGGAGACGAGAATGTGCTGCCTGGATCATTAATTGGAACATTTACTACTTAATCTGGTGCCACTGATATGTCTGATGCTCTGAAACAGACCATACAGGCAACACAAACACCGCTGCACGCAGCTAACGTTAGCCTACCGCTAGCTAGTAGCTGGATTAAACACGGTTAAAATGCTGACAGCTAACGCTAAACAAGGCTCCAGACTAACTTTTTGCCTTGGTTGCACTGGTGCGCTTAACTTTTTTATTTAGGTGCACCAGCACAAAATTTAGGTGCACCCAAATTTTTCCTCGCGTCGCCGTTAACGCTGAATGGGGATACACGATATATAGCTCTGTATTTTTTTACCAAGTGGGCTAAATGTTCAGTTTTAAGTCAAAGCCACTTTTCACAAACTCTTTTATTAAAACAGATTGTGATTAAAATAAAATGCAAAGGCAGGGTTTCCTTTACCAGTTTGAAAATATACAGCTGCAACACATTCAGAAAGTTATCTGAAATAAATAGCTTAGGATATATTAAAAAATATATCTCTGAGAAACCTCCTTCACTTGTTTTCAACAACAATAACAGACTGATTAAAAGAGAGAGAGGACACCCGGATAGCTCAGTTGGTATATATAGAGGTTCGACTGCGACCCTCTCCTGCATGTCATTCCCCCCTCTCTCTCCCCTTTCATGTCTTCAGCTTTCCTATCAAAATAAAGGCCGAAATCTTTAAAAAAAAAATGGACTGAAGCGTATGCTACTCACAGAGTGACGGCTGACTGGGTCCAGCACGGGTCGAATGCGCTTTGGCAGGTCAGCGGCGTTACACGTCTTGTGTAGGCTATGAAATGTCTGTATCGTCACTGCGCTGCATTTTTATGAACTATGATAATGTGGCCATGGGTCACATCTCTCGCCCAGGTCCAGCAGGCTCCATCTCACGCTATTACTCAACGAACTGAAGTTAGTTGCATTTAATAACTTCTAATGTGTTTTTCGCCGTGGCGGCCGCAATAACAGAGAGTTACCAGCGTAAACACTGGTACCAATACAGGTTTCCCTCTCATACTTAACAATATATAGCTGTGTTAATAACAATTAAAACTGTAGACAAATGTCAGCAGTTTGGACCGCCGGCTGTCTGTCTGCATGTCGCAGGTGGGCCGTGTGTGAGTGAATGGGGGCGGGGCTGCGTGGAGAGAGATCCAAACACAGGCACAGCTTTACAGAAGGAATGGGTCACGTAACGCAACATTAAACCATATCGATATAAATGACATTGCTTCGTTCGTGGAGAGGCAGCGGATGCGAGGACGTTAGGTGCGACCTAGGAAAAATCTTAGTCGCACCCTTACACCCGCACTCTAGAGCCCTGCTAAATGGTGTAAAGTTTGACTGTGTTTTACTGTAGAGGATTCAACACTTGGATGTAACAATCATAGACTGTATAAAAGAATGGACCAACAGATCCCGTTGCTCTGGGCGGAGACCAGTGAAGGCCAATAGAAGCACTTTTCTGGTGATGGCTAGGGTTACTGCGCAGCCTCCAACTAAGAGAGACGATGTAAATGTGACGTGAGCAACATGTCTGAAAGTTGTAAGTCTTCTGGTAGCTGTGCCAAGAGAAATCTCAATCATTCCCAATCTTGCAGAGACAGAGAGCGTAGGTATATATAAGGAGATAACATAGGCACAGGCTAATTATTGCTAACTAAAATGCTAGTTAACATTAGTAATTACACTTAAACAGCTAATGTGAGACGAAACTGCCTGTGCGCTTCTCCTGTACTATACGGTAATTCCTCTACTATGCGACAGTAAGTCGCGTGTTTATGACACAATCGTTAGCCTATTTTTATAAAAATGTCTGCTACGGAGCCATAACGTGAGGTACAAGGTAATTGAGCCTTTTATACATTGTCGTGTTTCTTTAGAAATAAACAATGGACAAATAGAGTCTTTAAACGCTTCAGATGTAAAGTTATTCGCTGTCAAAGTGGCGCCAAAATGAATGGCAGTCAATGGAATGCTAACAGGAGGTGATGGCTTTGTAGCATTAAAATGGCGCCATAGGAGGTTCGCGGTCCGAGGAGAAGCTTACCCCCTTGGGAACAATCTGCAGCTGCCTCGGAAAAACAACACAGACGGTGCGTTCAATAAAACTGGTAAGCTACAGCCTCGTGGTGCATTTGAAGTTATTGTAAATGTCCTTTTCCCATCTGGTGGTTGTTTTTTGTCAGCAATTTACTAGTGAAATAAGTTATTGTTATACATTATTAGGCCTATTAAATCATTTCATTTTTACCATATGGCCTTAGCAATAAACAAGCCGTTCTCTAATGTCACCGACTGTTGTTTTGTTCTGTTCTTTTCTTTTTTTACTTTCTTAAAAAGTATCGGTTCGGGCACCGTTAATTATGTATGTGATTAATTTCGATTAATTAATCACAGAGTATGTAATTAATTAGATTAAAATTTTTATTTAATTGACAGCCCTACTTAAAACCAATCACAATCGTCCTGGGCGGCACTAAGCTTCGGACGCATCGATGGTGGCTCTGCAAAATGGTCTCGGGAAGGAACCTGTTTAGGTGGAACCGCAAGGAAAATGCCAAATACAATATTAAATTACAGTAAGTAACATTAATTACCAATGCTCTACGCCAGGGTTTCCAAAGCTTTTTGCCTGTTGTCACAGGTTACATAGTTAATCATCTAGTGACTGGGCACGTTATCAAGACCCCGAATTTACATTCATTGTATCAAAATATCACAATGTACACCAGCTGACTATTTCTTCAGTAAAAAAGAGCTAGCCTAATGCTAATAGCATAGTGATGGACTCCTTCCCTGTTCCTGTCACTGCTGCTTTTTGGTCATCAGTGCAAATACTGAGGATCCTAGCATCACTTGTGATTCTCACAAACACACACAGACACACACAGACACACACACACACACACAAGAAGCAGGCTGCAAGCAAGCCAGGTTTTTGTGTAGCACCACATGCGAATGACGCTAAAAGAAGTGAAATGAACCCTTTGAGTCAAAGAGGAGCTTGGGGCGTGCTGCAGGCAGAGAGCTCAGTCAGAGAGGGAGCTTGGCAGGCAAATGCGCCTTCTGTTGACAGCTTCCACTGAACATCTAATGGCAAGAGATGGGGGCCAACAACCGCTTTCTTCCACGCCATTGGTTTCCCATTTCATCGCATTTAGTAGGGCGCCTCTTAGCGCATTCGTAAATATGTCAAGTCACCATTCATATTTTACAGTTATTAGCATTGTCTCTCGATTTTTGTTTTGTTTGAGCGATGGTGTTTTTCTTTTTTTCCTTTCTAAGGAAAGTTCTTTGTTTCAGCTCTTTTTCTGTTTCAGAGTTAGAGAACAGGACTAGGCACTGATGCCTTGGAGACTGGGTAGTTTTTTTTTTTTTTTGGGTAGAAAGGCTTTATGTATTCTTTATGATGTGATATACAGCCCGGGAGAGGGAACATTGGATAAGTACATACCAATGCCAGGCTATGTTTTCAGCATGATATGAGGATGAAAATGATATGAGAATATCTGAGCACTTGCTCTATTTCTGTCAATACCTGAAGCTGTCATTGTTGGACTATCAAGATTTTCTAGGTGATCTTGCACAATTTGCTTATCTTGAAAAAATACAACAACACAGAACTCATTTATCTTATGACCCGTTGGGAACCACTGCTGTATACAGAAGAAGAGTGGACATGCTATCAAGATCCCAAATGGCAGTTAGTAGTGACGCCTCCGGGGCTTTATACTAAACAGAAGTTGCACTACAGCTTTTATTAGCAAGTCTATTTTGTACAATTAGCAAAATAGTTGCACATAATAACTTGTGCTTGCCACGTAGGTACAACAACTGTAGCCAACCAGACGTCACAAACACAACTCTGGATATTCAGCCATTTTTGTTACAAAGTCATTTGAATAAGCTTTTACTGACAATATTTGGAAACTTACAATTCCATAGCTTTAAAGGACTTTAAAGGACTGAAAAACTTGGTCTTAGTGTTCAAACAGGCCTTACACATTTCAAATCAGTTTCACTGTGTGTGCACAGTAAAGAATGACACCATTACGTGGAGGTACCTTACACTCGCTCTTGTCCTCTGTCTCACAACCTTTAGAAGAAAGGCCACATCTCTGGCTATATTCCAATTAATATTTTCCCGTTTATTCTGTACATCCATACATCACCTTGATGTGCCCACTGCTTTGAATGCACTGAAGGAAATGAAGCAAGAAAGTACTTTTCTTAATGCTTGAAAATGATAAACATGTTGTTCCTTGGCTATCTAATTTGCTGTGATGGCATTAATCAGTGTTGCACGGCGGGCGACGGCAACGCGGAAAGGACAAAATGAACCAAGACATTAGTCAATGAGAAGAATGATGCATTAGCTGTTCACTAATAAAGTCATTGAGTTAGGGAATTAGACAAAGGACTTAATGTTCACATGACTTAGACTCCTTGTGTAAGTATTAAACTACAGTACAGAAAGAGGTGCGAAGACACAGGTTTTAGATGGTTTGGCACAAATGGCCTTGTTTACTAGTAGTACACTCTGCATAAAATGAGACAAAAACTCCTCTTACTTTGTGTTCTTATTAATCAGTGTGGGAGATTTGGGCCAATTTAACACCGATCTGCATTGTGTTCAAAGCACTGAATTGATGGTAAAGTAATTCTTTTAATTATGAAAATTCTGTAAGCAATACAGACTCACATTGAATGTTCTCTAGTTTCTGTTACATCCCCTTATAATCCAATTACACGATCTTAGAAAGCAAGGTTAATTAGTGGGTTTAGATTTATTTCAAAATTCCATCAAATATAATCCTACATTTCATCGCTGTCTACAACAATGTTGCCGGTCACCTCTTTGGTGATTTTTTTTTATTTATGAAGATATTTTTTTTGCCATGCATAATGACAATTCATCAAACTCTTAGGATCAGCAATTAAGAGTACCATAATTAAAAAAAAGTAGACTCACCACAGTTAGACAGGAGCCTATTTCAGAGAGATCAGGTTCATCACCAGGTGGGTTGGACTTTATATGGCCTCCTTCGTGTGGGATGCCTCACTCCATTTGTCCATGTTACTGTGAAGACATTAAAACTGTCAGGACAGTGACTCTATCTTAATAAAACATGCCTTGGATTACTTAAAGATCCAGAATGTAATGTTAGGTTTAATGTAGTCTCGCATTGCCAGACCTTCCTCCACAGCGCTACGGAGGAGGGTCTGGCTAGTCCACAGAGCAATCCGGGATGGGAGAAAAACATGCTCTGGTTTATTGGCATTTCTTTTAACCAAGCACAATTGTTGTGGGCGGCACTAAGCGCCGGACGGAGCAACGGTGCTGCTGCAAAATAGCCTCAGGAAGGAACTTGTTTTGGTGGAAAATTCAAAAGTGTACGTTCAAAGGTTGTTTTTGTCGTGCAACAGAAAAGTCAGATTCACAGATAGTCTAGCTAGCTGTCTGGATTTACCCTGCAGAGATCTGTGGAGCAGTTAACCTCAGTCCTCATAAATCTGCCGGAGTTTAAAATGCCAACAAACAAAGAAAGTCCTGTCTGACATTTGATCTGCGACTGCATCTTCTCCTACCACTTTAAACAATTATGCAGTTTTTCAGACTGATGCTGCTTTCTAATTGTGAATTAGTTTATTAGTCCAATATCAAACTTTGATTACGCCTACCTTGATGAAGATAATGCTTTCTTTCAGTAATATAACAAACACATTACTGAAATTGTTTCAAATTTGGTTACTAACGTCAAATTTTTCCTATTATTTATTAAGTGTTACTGCCTGTAACTGATAGAGATAGAGGAGAGTTTCAGTCAGAGAGAGAAGATGCGTTTAAAGTTTTATACAATCTATGGTTTAACGACAGAGGAGGAAGAAGAGCAGACATACGGGGAGATGTCATGGGGTAAACAGGGAAAGCGATACTATACAGATTGGTGGATGGACAGAACTGTTGGAGGAGGTGTAAGGAGGTGGAGTGGAGGGACGGTGCCAGACCTCTAACAAGTGATTATACTGAACCCTCCCCCCTCCCACCTCTCCCTCTTTCTCTCCCCCTCAGGGCATGGGGACAAGAGAGCAGCAGGCTGGCAGTGTCTGCATGTGTGTATGCATGTATGTATGTGTGTGTGTGTGTGTGTGTGTGTGTGTGTGTGTGTGTGTGTGTGTGTGTGTGTGTGTTGACGTGTGTATATATATATATATATATATATATATATATATATATATGTGTGTGTGTGTGTGTGTGTGTGTGCGTGCGTGCATGTGTGTGTGTGTGTGTGTGTGTGTGTATGTATGTGTGTGCACCCTGCCTGTTTCAGCATATTGTGCCCTCAAACACAAAAAGATGATTAGTGGGATTTTCTGTGGGCTGAACAGCATGCCTTTAAGACTGAGACAGCTGGTAAAGGATGTTCAAGATGAAATGGTCCTGGGGTCTCCTCGCAGCCATTCCACTTGAAGAAAAGACAAAAAAATAAAAACTGTTTCTGGCCAACTAAGAGTGGCTCTATTCATTCGCCATGTTACATATTCCAATGAATTCAGCTCACCCAGGTAGCTGAGCATTATCGCCGTGATGGACAGGTTGGGATTGATGTAAACATCTCTCCATTTCCTAACTTTCTCCATCACAAACACACACCATTACATGCACACACTAAGGTGTCCCATTGGCCCGGAGGTTAAACAAACATATTGACTTTAATCAAACTAAACACTTAAAGTCGGGCTTATATTAAAACAAGGGGCGAACCTCTGCATTCCCTCAAAGCTAATATAAATCCAACCAACAATATCTATTTATTCCTTTATGCAATATGCCTTTAATAAACATAGTGTCAGAGGGAAACCAAATCATCCGCGGCTGAGAGCATGTAAGAAAATCAATTAAAATGAAGTCACGGAGCTGGCTGCCCAATTGTCTGTGGCAGTTATTTGATATAATATGGTTAATACTACTGGCTGGGTAAATTAACACAATTTTGCCATAGTAGGCTGTGTGCGTGTAAGAGGGTGTAGGGGGAGGTGTGAGGGAGGGCACTGGGCTCCCAGGGGACCTCTGGGAGTCACAGTAATACAACACTTGAAGTAAACAATAGCAGTGGCTGACCGCAGAGGACCTCAGATGCTCAGTGAATCTACCAGGATGTAATTAAAGCTCGGACAAATTATCAGTTCTTACACGTGTGCTTCGGCTGAATGATTAATCGTTTAAAAATGGCAAGAGCCACAAATGTAATGGTTTCTCACACAATTACCGGAGTGTAAACAAGCTGTCGGAGGTGAAAGGTCGCAGGCGAATTTGCTAGGTCAACATTTCTGGTGGGGAGTTGACCCCTTTCCCATTGGCCAAAAAAAAACACTAACACCCACTAACATCTGGCTTTTGTCTTTACTGGTTACAATCGGCATTCATTACCGGGACTGACTGGTAATGACTGTGCAGTAGTCACAGGAATTTATCGGCTCCATCCCGATCTGCAGTGATGGAAACATGACATTGGGGTGGAGTTGCAAATTTTTGGCCCTTTTCAAGCGCGATGCTATGATGTGTGTTGCCTTCGTTGGAAACTTCTGTCATCTCGACCACAAATTCCTTCCATCTCTGCGCAAGCAGCACTCATATCGCAGATATCATTCCAAGTTAGTCGGCACGGAGTTTGAAAGAGAGTGTGAATAAGAAATAGATAAAAACAGAAGTAACCACCGTAACATCATCATTGGCCTCCATACTGCTTTCTAGTGTTTTCTAACTCTGTTTTCCAGTGCGTTCGTGGCATCAAATGTGACACACCAATAAAAAAAACAGAAAGGCATACTCGTCGCCTATTGGCAATGGGAACAAGGACTATTGCCTACTTTTAGCGGGTTTACCCATGCTCAAAAATTAGATGAGAAGATCGATACCACTTTTGCCCATTAAATATGAACCTACAGCAAACAGCAGGTTAGCTTAGCACAAAGACGGGAAACAGGGAGAAACAGCTAGCCTGGCTCCGTCCAGTAGTTAAAAACTCTGCCAGCATCTATGAAGCTCACTAAATAAAATGTTATAAAACAGGTGTAAAAACTACAATTCGCCGTTTTATGTGCCGAAATATGCGGAGAACTCCAGGAAGTCACTGCTCCAAGCCAAGAGGTTTAGTAATGTTGGATTAAGGCTACAACTAATGCAATATTTTGGTATATGTGAGCTACAGTTTTATAGAAAACTAGGCAAGTTCACATAGAAGTTGACTTTTCTGGTTTTGGATGACCTAAAAAACAAAACAAAAAAAGCTGTATTATTTAATCTGATTCTTCATTATGTGATAAAATGTAGACCACAAATTTGTAAAAAATAATTGCAATTAGATTCGTAATTGCAACATTCGTCAGAAGAATCACAATTATGCACACAATGTTTCTATTTGTGATTTAGTTTTTTTTTGCTTCCATGTCACTCTCTTTTCACTTTCCTCTTCCATTCCATATTTCATATTTACCTGTAATAACTCTCCATCTTAGTCTCGCTCCCTCTCTCTCAGTCCTACACAAATTGCTGGTTGTTGGTCGTGCATTGTACTGTGATGCATGGACATCAGTGGATCGTTTGTATGGTGTCGCAGAGCGATTGATTCTGGTGGTGGAGGAGGGGTGGAGAGGGAGCTGGGTAGAAGGGCGGCGGCCAGGCCCCCCACGGCCTGCTGGGAGTAGGAGTTGGAACCAGGCGCTGAGCTGGAGGGCAGGACTGAGGGTCACAACACATTGTTCTCCCCTCTCAACCCGTCTGGAACCTGTCACACACTTGTAATGGATGGTGAAAGAAAGACTGCGAAGAAAAGAAAGGGGGAGGAAGTAGAAAAAAAGAGTAGTTGAGGTACTTTTGGATTTGTTGTCTGTGACTGTGACAAACGAGGGATCAATCAGGCCTTGAAACATTAGAAACAAGACGACACCAGTGCATCTGTTTTCAGGAAGTGTCAAGATGAAATACTATTTTTTCATCACCTTTTTGTACTTTCTTTTTTTGTTGTTGCTGGATTTGTATATACTTTTTGTACTAGTATTTAGAGGACTTTTTTAAAATCCAGCTTTTCTGAATCATATTTGAAATAATCTTTTATCCCATTACAACAAATTCTGCATAGTTTACATTATTGCTAACCATTTTCAAAAGCATACAGTAGTGTAAGTTTTACTCCAGTTGGTTTCCATTTGTTTGGTCAGTATACAAATCACCATTTACAGACTTAAAACCTGTTTGAGATAGACAATCTCACCGCAAACATCATGTTAGCTTTATCTTTCAAAGTATAGCAATGAAGCTGTGAGTAGGAAAAGTCTCTGTTTGTGCGTTTAGGTGCTTGAGACATGATAGTGACAAGTTTTATAATGCAAGACGGAATCAAATTGGCATGATCCTTCTTTTACGTCATTAAAAGCAAACAAGGAAGAGGCTTCAAAACAGTCCCAGCTTGATAATTGTTAAAATCACAAGAAGATTGTCGATATTGGATGATTCTATAAACGTTGGATTATGTTTGATGACACATTTTATGACGAATACTATTGCTTACCAAATGACGTCATTATGTTAAAGTATGGTTGGAGTTAGGCAACTAAAACACTTGGTTCAGGTTTGGGAAACACTATGGTTACTGTTAATATAAAGGCATTAATTGCACTTGAATCTGTGATGAAATTCAGATGCGCTACACACTCATCCACCCTCCTGACTTCCACACTCGGACCTTCTGGGTCACTACATATTGGACACACTGCTTCTTGCATTTGGCATTGGATAGACATCATGAGGTGTGAAAATGTCCAATACAGATCATGATATTTCAAGGAATACTGGGATAAAACATCCTGATCATTATCACTATCATTACTACACTCCTTAGAGACATCTAACTACTATATAAATAATGGAATATAATGAAGGCAACTTAATATTTAACTCTCCCATGTTGGTAACTGCAGACGTAAACTGTAACCAATGGCAGCCTAGAAGAAAATCATCTAAAAAAGCCAACTGTACCAGCTAAGAGTGAGTGTTGTAGTACAACAACAGCAGTTCAGTCCATTTCCTGTAGATCAAAAGGTGATGAAGGCTGAAAAACCACTGACAGATCTGAAGGCCCTGAGAGTATCCCAGACACAACACGTCTCATCAGCAGCCCCAAAATGAAGACATGGAACAGGACACTGGTTGACAGGGGCTCCCTTGGTATGTGTATGTGTGTCAGTGTGTGACTGTGTACATCTGTGTGTGTTTGTTCGTAGGGAAACTTTGACACTCTGGACCTTGCTGCTGTGGCACATTGTAGAGCCAGTGTTCCACGTCAGCATCAAGAAGCCATGGGTGTGTTCAACATGCAAATGATAGCAGATCAGTGAGGCCGGTCTCTGCCTGCACTCTCCTGTGAGCCCCTGAACAAAAACAAAATCCCTACAGCACAGCCATTTCATAGAATGACAATATCTGTCAGATTATGTGACATGACTCACTGAGATATATCACATGGCTCAGTGTGTAAATATTAAGTCCAGTTCCTCACAGTATTTTGTTCACGTGGCAATGTTCACTGGCCGTTTTCTGAGGTCCATTTGAAAGGGGGCATGTAACACAAAGGCAATGAGGCCTAATTAAGACACTTTAGCGAGCGATCACAGTGGGCAGATGGCTTTCTGTAGTGGATCCAAGCTCAACCACGGGACACTATTAAGTTGAAAAGAACTGCCAAAGGGGGCACTGCAAGTGGGCTTCCCTCCTCACCAGCCAAACGGGTGGAAGGTCGGGGGAAGGATGGAAATAGAAGATGTGTGGGTGAGAAGGGCGAAGTGTGAAGAGGAGACCACCCCGCCATCTACAATCAAAGGAAAAATGATCCTTGAGGGGAGGCGTGTTAAGGATTGATGATAGGTATTAAAGAGGTTGTAAAAAAAAGTTTGATGCTTTTTTTTGTCTGAATCTCTGACGTCATGATGCTGTGGGATTTTAGTTTACAATAGGCATCCATGTAGAAAGGGTTACCAGTCACAATGGCTGTCGTCACTGCTCTCTCTCAGCCCTGTCAGACAGCATGGCGTGTCTCATTTCTAGCTCAGTGTGTTTGTCAATCCTCAGCTGGCCCTGCTCCAGCAGCAGACAGATCAGAGGATTATGTAAGCTGGAGGGGCCTTGAGCTAAGTGTGCTGAGAGTTACTCAGAGGTGTGATTTGACAATGTACGTGCCAAACCATCGCCCAGCCCTCAATACATGCAATAGATGTTAGTGATCACATATCCAAAGGGGTAGAGCGAACAGAAAGAAAGCAAACCAATATTTTTGTTGTGTCTACTCTCAGTGCTCTTCTTCTTTTTCTTCTCCTGTGTTGTTATTTCATTTATGTGAGTTGAAGGGAGGCGGTATGAACGGAAGATGGATAGAAACAGGTAAAAAGCGGCAATTCATCTTCAAGGAAACTAAGCTGAGTCTGTAAAGAATGATATTTTAATAGAAGTTTGGCACAGATAATATAGTGTAGATAGCCAGTGGCTATTTTTGATCCACACTCTACTGTTAAAGCAAGACTAAATTGTCAAAGCAATGATCAAACAGGTGAATTGTCATTCACATTGTCCAAAACAAACCATATATACAGTACATATGCATATATGTATGTTGGTACATTATTTGTTGATTAGAATGACTATTGTGACTTAAAACTCTCGAAGTTTCTGCGGTGACAAGCCCCTGAACTGCGGATGAATGGATGAACACTGGCATCGGCAGCCCTGCCAGCGTGGTGCCCATGCCTTTGAAACAGCCATGGTAAACGTGTGCAGCGTGCTATTTTCATCCCTCCGCGGCTGTCAACCTAAATCTGCCTCTCCAACTGGTCATTTTTATCACTTGCCAAAACTGCCAACTGGTGGTAAACTTTTAAGTTAGTTTTTAAATTTCATTTCCCTAGAGTCAAACCGAACAAGAGTCAGCCAGAATTTGCAATGAATTGCCCAGGGGCAAAAATGTTTTGTTTTTTCCCCTGCATCCACTCGCAGAGAAAAAAAAACAAATAAACTCAAAAAGAAAAGGAGGAAGAATCATACACAGACAGGAAGGTGAGCCTACAGACATCCAAACACACACACACACATACAGTGCATACTACTTTTCTTTTACACAAAAAAATAGACTCACATAATATTATTATTACATATTATATTATTACATAATCTATCTATCTATCTATCTATCTATCTATCTATCTATCTATCTATCTATCTATCTATCTATCTATCTATCTATCTGTCTATCTATCTATCTATCTATCTATCTATCTATCTATCTATCTATCTGTGCAGGAAGAGTCAGGCAGCCGTAATGGCAAGGCAGCACTTGTTAGAGAGGTAATATCAGGGTATAAATAAATCCTCTGTATCACAGATGGAGGAAAGAAAGAGAGTGAGCATAAAGAGAGCCATCCATCAGTCTCCCAGGGGAGCGGGACAAATTAAAGCCCATAAAAGGGCCTCATTACTGGGGGCAGCTCTCCTGTCTCAGCCTCCCTCATCCTTCCACATCACCTCTCTAGCTCTCTCATTCTCCCCTTCTATTTCTTTCTCTCTCGCTCTCTCTCTCACACACACACACACACACACACACACACACACACACACACACACACACACAAAACACCATAACAACCACCACTATCAGGGGGAAATTATACACATAAAACACTAAGGGATCCAGTACTGCTGCTAATATGTCCATATGACAATGTCCACGGGCACTCGCTGATTCATTCCACACCATTGTGGCGAGCACACACACACACACACACACACACACACACACACACACACACACACACACACACACACATTCTTTGCATATTGTATTTTAATTGATTGTTATAGCAGGTGATGAAACCAACGACTGTTTTCGTGCTTTTGATCATTCGGACTTATGAGGGCTTATATATTTGCATTTTAATTATTTTTTACTTAGTGTTGTGGAAAGGTGCAAAACACAGAGCTCTTTATACATTTAAAATTACAGGAAGACTCAATGAAAGGGTACTTTTTACATATACTGCACTTGTTTACATTCAGGACTGAGCCCAGTTAATGTGCCCATAATGCTATGGTGATTTTTCCGGTTGTACTGTAAATCAACTGGAATTGAGAATCCTCACTTACTGTAAAAACTAAAACTGAAAAAAGAATTGTTCCCCAAAAGCTGAGATTTTGGTAATGCAAGGTTTTACTGAAGTACGATTAGACGACCCAAGCTGGACAACCAATCAGTTATTAAAGTTTCCCAATGATCAGATGCATCTTGAATCTTCTCACTAAAACATTACCTTGCACGGCAGCTAGATTATCGCGATATCACAAGATTACGTGATAATCGCGGGATCACAAGATCAAACGAAAAACCATCTTGTCAGGCTTCAAGTAATGTGTTTGTGTCCGAACCACTGTGGCTCGGACCAATCAGTGTCCTGTAAGGAGCTACTGGCATCTACAGGCGTGCTTTAGATGTGTGTGACGACATAGAGAGGCGACTGATCGTTCAAAACAACAATGGCTCCTCCTAAAGAGGTTAGCGTAGAGCTGCGATAGCATCAGTTATATCAGAACTGGGGAGTATTTCTTCATTAAAAGAAGAGCAAAGAACAGCATGGAAGGCTTTTCTCAATGGAAAAGATATGGATTGTTGATCTGATTGGTTGAAGTTATCCTGTGATAGATGGATAGACAGATGCTTTATTCCCTTTTCCAAACAGTTTCCAATGACAGCTTTTCAGATAGTTCTGTGTAACAAACCATCTGATACGCCAGTGTCAGTTTCATCTATAGTTAAAACAATCATCAGACACAGCCCAACCCTGGATTAAGTTATGTTGTGTTATTATACTGTATTTTATTTGTTTTCCTACAATATCCACTCCTGGCAACTACTTTTTTTATGTGCTTGGGAAAAGATTGTGGTCTTGATTGAATAACGACAAAGTCTGCTGCAGGATGTCTTGAGTGTTTCAGTATTAAACCAAAACCACAGTCACTCCTTAACCTTAAAGGTGCTCTGTGCAGTTTAATTGTAAACAAACAAATTTATGTTTATATTGAGCAGTTCTCACCAAAATGCACTGTGTAAATCATTGAAGCCTGTCAAATGCATTGGTTGCATTTTCTTCCACATAAAACATTTGATGATCTGATTTATTTTACATTTTGAAACCCCCATTACTTACATCTATGAGCAGCCAGTCTTTTTTCTTCTCTGCTTTTGCTTGCAAATTTATATTTTCAGTGCACTACTACTGTACTTTCAACTGTAGATCAGTGTAAAAGCACCATTGGTGGGAATGTCTGTAGCATCAATGTATCGGTACCAGCTCAAGACATAGAAGGCTCTATAGCACTACTAGTTGTGAGTCACTCATTGTTTAACATAGTTTCTTGAAGTAAATGTTTAAGTAGCCTTCACATAAAAACACAATGGACGCAAGAAGAATGCTTTGTAATCCACCCCGATCTTGCCAAACATATTTGGTAAAGCAAATTATAAGTATACAGTAAATGCAATTTTTTAGGAAACAAGGTTACTAAAAACATATCTGTATGTAAAAAAATATTACTCCTTAGCGTGGCTGACAACCACACTCTAGAATTCCAAACCGACAGCGTCCACCACCACACAAACACAGAGACAAGGACAAGGATGAAGAAGAAAAGAGCGACCTGTAATGAGAGCAATAAGCAGGGAGGCTGAGGAAAGTAGCTCTGGGACCCTTGGCACAACCAAAGCCCCATTGGCTTTCTTTCCCTCCACAACACCACCAACAATGCCTTGTTTTCTCCCTCAGAAATTAGCCTACAGACTAAGTACAGAGTTATGTGCGGCTTCTTATTTCATTATAGGCCCCGTGTAAATAAAAGAAATTCGCCATCAATACGGGCGAAAGTATCTGCTGAATCCCATGAAATCCCTGACATGAATTATTGACAGTCTAATGGGACTAAGGGAATGGTGCTGGAGTTGAAGCCTGAGAGCAACCATGGTGAGGAGAAGCTTTAATATAATATCTATTTCTGTGTCTGTGTGACGTATAGCAACCCCCTCCTCTACCACCCAACCCAACAAACCAGCATCACAACTATCATCTCTCCATACACAATCATAAGCACATACACACCGCCAGCACCACCTAATGCAGCGAGCAACCTTGCCGTAAATTTAAATCACCCCAGGTTGAGTTAACAGCTAGCCCGGGAACTTTGAGTGCACAATTAAAACGCTGAGCGAAACTCAGTGCCTGTTTACTCTGAGAAACCATGTCAAATTACACTTTGACATCTCGTATTACGGCAGCGTGAAATGAGAAGGGTTGATAGGATCTAAATCAGAGAAAGCTAGATGGGATGGTAGAGCTCTTGAGGGGATTCATTCCAGCTTTCACCCGCGGAGACGCTAGAAAGAGGCATGTGTAACATCTCACTTTATTTTCCACAACGCAATGTGAGGCCCCACTTTCTACTTTTGTCTTTCAGCTCAAATTCACACACAAACTGCATACTCAATGATTATTTGCATTAAATTATTAATATGCCAATGGTAACTGTGCTGGGCTTTGGAGTCGGTGCAACCAGCGCACATTCTTTCAAGATGAACATGGCAAGAAGGAACTTCAGAGCTGGTAGCCCTCATTTAAATCAAGTAAGAAAAGAAGACACTATTGATTCCATGCTCTCTTACGAACATTGGTTTGGCTTGCCTTTCAAAACATAATTTTTTGCAAGGGGGGTCCCAATAGAGCTCAAAACAAAGAGGACAGACGTGTTTGAGGGTAATACTCTTGTGCACAGCGTGAGGCATGCACTAACAAGAAGGAGCAGACAAAAAACAGATGTTGCAAACTTCATCCATAGTTGCGAAGCTTCTACCTATGTGGCCGCACATTCGGGGACAGAATATAAACAACTCAAACAATGCCAGGACAGCCATATGTTCAAATATGCCATACAAACATGTCTCACCAAGAATGTCTCAACTGCCAACGGTATTGGTACAAACTTCAGGTAATAATAAAAAATAAAAAATCAGGCACAATTTCCACCCATCATGGCAGTGTATGTTTGATTTTAACCCCTTCAGAATTCAACACTTTTCAAAAACAATCCGCGTTCATTTCTCCATCAGCTTCACAATAATGTAAACAGCCAAGTTTGAAGGTATGGTACAGGACAAAGCAGAGTCTGACTCGCTCAGCTCACGATCAGTAGAAAGGAAAAACTCTGGAGTCTAATTGATGGTGCTGCTGTGACTGCTGCCCTTCAGAGAACAAGAGCTTATTATTCGCCCGTTGATGATTTGACACAGTTTGATCTGCACATACCCAATTGCAGGGCTTCTGCATCAGGATTTGTTTACGGATTGACTGATCAAAGGGCCCCGCATGTCTCTTTGTTTGTTTCATGTACGCACACAGAGGGACAGTTTGGCTTTTATTACAGTAGTGTGAAAATTGTAATTTTTGAGTCCATTTGATAAACTGAACTGAATATATTTATAAAACACCTAGCATTAGGAGAGGTATGGCCTTGACTTACTGCACTGCACAGTGTTTTCAAATAAGAAAAGCAAGTTTTACACATTGAACTGAGGAATCCTAGAAGCTCTACACCATGTGTTTATGTGTGTTTTTGATCACAAAAATTCAAGTTTGGAGTGACTGAATTTCGGTTAAAAAAAAAAAAAATATATATATATATATATATATATATATATATATCCACTACTGCATGAGCTGATGTAATGAGAATGGCCTGAACCTTATACTGTCAATGAAGAAACACACAAAATCCAGTATGTTACAACCAAGGTCTTAGTTTTCATAACTTTGGCCGTTGTTTAACAGTTATTATGACACAATTGTACTTGTAATAAGATCTAAAAACAGAGTGACAAGTCGGACATGGTAAGAAATATAAGAGTTCAGATGATAGACAGGTTGTAAACAAGCCAAAAGTTGTGTGAGATTATCTTCATTTTCTCTTCCAAATAGGTTTGGCTTACCTGGAGGTCTGATCGTCTGATCATCTGACTCATATATCAGCAATTTACTTGGTGAGTACAATGTCATCATAGCCAATAGAAATGATGGCCAAAACTACAAAAATAAGATCCAAGTTAAAGCATAATTACCCGTTAAAGAAACACAATATGGAACCCCTTATTAAAAAAAATATATATATTTTTTTTTTGTTTTTTGTTTTGTTTTGTTTTGTTGCTATTGTCAGAAACAGCTGACAACAGCTGGCCACTGTAGATTTTAGCATTCATTGTTCAAACAGGAGTAAATATTGTATATGTTGGGGACTATTTTCAGCTGCTGATGAGTTGTGAGTATTTACGGCAGCAGCACGGTGCATTTGGTATCAACGGAGGTCTATGGCACAGAGGAATAATATGTTAGGCTTTTACTACACAGACAAATTATCTTTAGGATGTGTCCATTATCACACATACACAAAAAAAAAAAAAAACATGCTTGAACAAAGAAGCAGACAAACTGTTAGTTTCTGTCTGTCTGACACACACACACACACACACACACACACACACACACACACACACACACACACACACACACACACTGTACATTCACAGTGTGGTACAGCATGAATACTGCATGTCCAGTATGTTTAAAACACATACGGTTTACAGAGGATCAGAACCTACATATGCTTCCTGCTGGCAGGGCTTTGGGGAACTGCAGTGACATGATTTGTACAACTGGCACTTCATAAAGCATTTACCAGTCAACATTTGTGTGAACTGTATATTCACAGGGAGAAAACACTTGATCGAAAGGGAGAAGGGTTAGAGGATGATGAGGGAGCAGAGGGCAAAAGATCCCGGCTCAGCCGCTGACAGCTGGCACAGCTGTGTCTGTGTACAGGTAGGTTATGTGTGTGCATTTATTTATACATATATCTTGTGGGTTGAGGTTGCAGCCATGTGTGTGTGTGTGTGTGTGTGTGTGTGTGTGTGTGTGTGTGTGTGTGTCCTGGTGCAGGTCATTAGAGGCAGCTTGCTGTGCCCTGATTTGTGCACTCACAGTATGTGAACACAGCAAGGGATCGATTAGTACTTTGTGTGGCATTTCACACAGGTCTCATTTCGCTACCTTCATTTCCTACTGCCACTGGATCAAATCTACAATATATGATGTGTTTGTGTGTGTGTGTGTGTGTGTGTGTGTGTGTGTGTGTGTGTGCGCGTGCGGTGGGCAAAGAGAGAGAGATAGTGAAGCAGTGACCTTTTTGTGTGAGAGTAGTGCTACAGTTGAGATGCAACCAGCCAGTGTGAGTGGCAAGTATAAATAATACATTTATTGTTTTGACCAAGTATGATGATAAGCTTCACACTGCATTAAAAATATTTTCATAACAAAAAAGGTTCACAGTAAAGTACATGTTGGTGGAGATAAAGATGAGTCATTATGTTGGTTGTGTTGCCGTCTTTGGCACGTTATAAAACATTGTGAAAACACTCTAGTTTTCCGCCAGCAACTTTTCCAAAACACATTTAACCAAATAATCTCTTCATCAAATCCTCTACAACAGGAGATGTCAACTGGAATACGTGCTGTCTTTTTGCCACACAATGGTGGTTTAAGTAATTTATATTATTGTAAAAATGCATGTGTATTACAGTTTTTTCCAACTGCTAACACACGTTTTCAAAACTATGTCTCCTTTTTTCAAAACTCTAAAACACTTTTTTTCCTCCTCGTTGTCGTCCCCCTCCTCCTCCCCTTGCTCTCTGTCTATTGTTGGCATCCATTGTTCAAAACAGGTAATCTGACCTTTGACCTATGTATAGGCCTATACTAAAGCAGTGATTGGTTAGTGTTCAGTTAAGCATAATGTGTTTGCACATGTGAGGAATGTGTGTGTGCCCTGGTAAATAAGTGTAGCATTATGATTGGTTGTGTTTGGAAAAGGAAAGCAAGTCACGTCCTGTTAGATTTTTGTGTCTTAGGTAGAGAATTGTGTGTAGTGTTTTGAAAAAAGTGTTTTATGCAATTGAAAACTGAGTGAAAGGCTGAGAAATGGCTTATGGTTTTGGAGATTTGGTGTGTAGTTTTGCACTTTGAGTGAGAGGTTTAAAAAATCGTGTGAGATGAAAAGATTTTGTGTGTAAGCGGTTGGAAAAAACTGTATTCAATTCAATTCAATTTTATTTATACTGTCAAATCATATAGAACAGAAGTTATCTCAAGATACTTAGTAGATAGATAGAGTAAGTCTAGACCAAAAACTTCCTTTAACAGGAAGAAACCTCGGACTTGAACCTATTATTTCTTCTGATACAGAAACTAATGAAGCCACTGGGCAAAAAAGTACAGCATATGTATAATGGGTTTGATTGCCCTAATAACTAGATATCAAAAAATCTTTGTCAGGGTTTCACAAAATGACAAGAAATAATATTTCTGATCTGCCACCCCTCACACATACATACATACTTATGCACACATACATACATACTAAGCACGCACATATATACATACTCAAACACGCACAAACATACATACTCACACTCATAAAGCCTAATACTCATACACACTCACGTTATGCATGCATGCATGTGTATGTATATGTATCCATATGCATGAGAATATGCATGTATGTGTAAGTGCTTTGCGCCAGTACAACTAAAACTTGGATATGTTTAGGAAAAAACATTAACAGTCCAGAAGTTGACCAGTTAAGGGGCCACTATACGCAATCAGAAGAGCTTGTCGGATGGATAAAAAATCCTCCCCCCCTTCACCTTTTCGACAACGGAATTGGGGAGGCTGTGTCCAACCATTTTTATAACTTTTCAAAACCGACAATCCGACATTTAAACCCACTTCACGGTGTGACTGGCCAGCAGTGTGCAGTGAGGCCAGGGTTTGAACTTCCCTCTCTAGCTCTCTTTTTTCTTTTTTCACCCATCAACTCCAACTTCCTCCAGCAGACATTTGGGTCAGTTTTAATAGAGAAGACAGCACTTATTGTGCCCCGTCCAACCAACTTTCATCTTATTTTGTTACATTACATATGTAGAGTAGATGACACAACGACTCATCACCGTTTAACAAATGACAATAGCGTGTAGACACAGAGGATGTTGAGCACAGCACAGCGAAGTGGGTACTTCGGGAGTTAAGAGGTGAAAGGAAATCAAGTGTGTCTCCTCAATTAACATTCACTGGTCTATTTACACACATTCAAAGTGAGTGGCCCTTAACACGGCAAGGTGCTCAGGAGGCTGCTGGAAGCACCAAGGGTGGAAAGCTGAAATCAGCACCACACGCACAAAAAGAAAATCTGGCTGAAACTACACAAGAAACAGAACATGTCTTTTAATGAAGCAACCGTGGTCCTCGGTCATAATTTTCAAAGAAGCAGCCAAGATTAAAGTCAAAGGAGTCTCCCAATGGCTTCAAGTCTGCACTGCTTTGAAAAATACCCCCAGTGTAAAAAGCACCCCCCGCCTCCTCCCCCCTTTTTTCGCCCACCCCGTCTTTCTCTCTTTCACACTCTTCTTGCTCTATGTTTCTCTTTCTTTTCTCCTCTTTTCAAACAACTGGAGCTGCACTTTAGCCACCAATTCTCGCCCCTGATCCCATCATTAAAAAGGCTCAGGCAGAACAAGGGCTTTTTACGTGTGTGTGTGTGTGTGTGTGTGTGTAAGAAAGAAGCAGAGAGAGACAGACCGAGACAGGCTGACAGACCTGGGCCTGCCAAGCGACGTGGCGCTCACTCTTTAAGTGCAACAGACACCTCCTCTCCGACTACAGAACTAACACTATGCCACGCGCACGCACAATAGTATGAATAATTGATCGGCCTGGGGCTTCACGTGTTAAGAACAGAGGAGGCGTGCCAGTAGCGTTTTCACTTCAAATTTGTATTGTCTTTAGTCTCCGCCAGCCATCTACATTTCTAACACCTGCCTCAGTCAGATGTGCGCTGGTGCACTAGCCCCGGAACTATCTTTCATCTCGCACACACTGTTACTGGAAGAAGAGGAAAAAACACACACTTTCAAGAGATCATTATCTAGTAGGGAAACCAGGACACAAGTTCGATAGCTTCCCTCTTTCCTCCCACCTCCACCGGCAGTAACCTTTGTTAGATCATTTTAACACCTGCAACCTTTTTTTAAAAAACAGAATAGAGACTTCTCACTTGCAAAGGTTTTTCACCTTAATGTTAAAAAATGTAAAATGTACTGTTACTTGTAAAAATAAAAAATAAAAAAAAAACTTCAACGGAAAATAAACACATCAAAAAGGCCCATAACGCCGAAATTGTCATTGCATGTGCACTTCTGAAATAGCTTTGGTACAGTATTAACCAGTTAAAACTGTGAGTTGACACACAACTTCTTGTAAAAAAAAAGCTGCAGGGCTTGTCGAGCTCAGGGGCTGGAAAAGATGTTATTTAGGGGGTATTGGTATTGGATTAAGTCGTAAGCATATTTTGTGAGCTTACTTTTATTTACCCATACTGTATATTTAGATACAGTGCTGTTTGTTTGGCTCTTATTGTCATTAACTTTACTTTGTGAAACAATTTGCCTGATGAAATGTTTTTCACTTATATAAATAAGGACCTGGAACTTAAACACTAGAACGTGATCTCTAGAGGTTAAAACATACCAGATAAGTAATATTTGTTTTTTTGAAGCAAGGAAATAATACAATGTATAAACATATCCTGAATAAACATCTGGATCTGTTACAAAGAGCTATAGCAAATGAGCATCCTGTTTAACATCTGAGCACACTGACATGTTAACTGCCTTTGTTCAGAAGAAGTTCTGTTAAAAAGAAAACCGACAACACAAGCTAATGCTTTTGACTTTCATGTGTCTCCTCCACATTTTTTACCCTTGCTGAAAAGAGGAAATCCCTGAGTAAGTAATGAGTCAAATCTTTAGTCCATATGCAGTATACATTAAGTAATTCAAAATTCTAAATCTTCAATACGCCAAACCAACAAGGGGTCATTTGGTTTTTGAGGAAGTGGTCCATCCTCGGCCTTTTTGAACTATTTATAAGTGTTTTTTTCTTTCAATTTATTTTTGATTTCCTTCTGTCTCTATGTAAATCGTTTTAAAAAATTCTCTTGATTCCTTTAGATGGTACTGTATGTGATCAAAAAACATATTTTAACCTTCAGAACTGCTTCCTTGGTGCTTATTTTTCTATATGATATATGACACACTTTAAGTTCAGCTTGTTGGTAACTTCCTGATCCTAACGTCCTAACTATGTGAGGTATTGAACAGTGAAGATACGACGTGTATCTAGTGTAGCAAGAAACACTTTGCTTTGTAAAAAACATTCAAAGATCACGACCCTTATACTCAAAAAAGGGAACCTCGTAGATCTAAGTCACAAAAGGATAAAAGCATCCTCGGTTTAATACATTATAAGATGCTAATGCAATAGTTTGACATTTTGGGGAAGCCCCTTGTTGCTTTCTTGCAAATAAGTGTCGCTACTGGTTAGATTAGCTTAGCATAAAGACTGGAAACAGAGGGAAACAGCTAGCCTGGCGCTCTTAAAAATGAATAAAATACGCCTACCAGAACCTTTGAAGTTCACTAATTTACATTTTGTTAGTTTAATCTATACAAAAACAAAACCATAACAAAAATTGTGTTTTACAGGGTTTATGTGCGTGACTATTTAATAGCCGAGCGCAGTGACTTAGAGTCTTCTCGTATCGACCTTCTCATGTCAAACTATTCCTTTAACCTAAAGGTACGTTGAAGAACATGAAGTTCTTTCTGAAAGTATCTAACAAGTTCCATCACTGCCTCGACTTGCCTGCCAAGCTGTTCATAACTATGTAATGTCCTCATGCATTATAAAGACCTGGCCACGATTGAAAACAGCACAGTCAAAAACAACAAGTGATTAAAGATCCTGAAGTTGACTGAAGAGGAACGGAGATGGCTTGACCTTAAACATACTTGGGCTCCCTGGTGGACACAAGAATCCAATCCCTCCCCAGTAAACAGTGCTGTAATATTAAACACAGAGGACGTCAAAGGGCTGTAATGTTTGCTCCTCTCTGCTGTGGATTGGGATGTTTTGCCCAGGGTCGGTGTCCCGCCATTATGACATCACTTAAGACCCAAGCAGGAGACTATCAAAGGCGCCGCGGTAGTGTATCATATTCATCAATGGAAAATATTCATATGCATATACACCCTTGCCACCCTCGAAGGGAAGCATCTCCTTTTTAAAGGCCCTAATCCACTGGCAACACATGAAAAGTTACAAAACATCAAATAAAGCGCTGGGAAAAGAAAATTAAAAATACAAAAAAGGCAAAAAAAGGAAGACGTGTTAAAAGAAGAGGAAATTCTTTAAAAGAGTAATGATTGAGCTGCGCCTGATTAATCATCCATGCCGTTCTCGGGTAACTGTCCAACATTACTTTTGATTTAGCGTGCTGGGCGATCAATAGAAAGAGCTCCGGGGAATGTTTCTAATTAAGGTAATTCATGGTATGGCTGATATGGACATCATGTGTAAATCTGATCAATTAAGTTGAGTTTGTCGCTTTTATGTTTCCTGTATCAGGAACTTTAGTTGCAGGGCAGTATTGTAATCTAACTATCATCTAGTCAGTCCATTAGGTCAGATTGTTAATCTATAAACTACAAGTGAATGATTATGACTTCACTGACTTTACACTTGTTCTGATTAAACCAGAAATAGAACAGACTGTACGTGTGTTGTCATATACAGTACATAATCAAAGTCCATTTATTCTGCACTACATCTCTACACTTCTCATCAGTCTTTACTCAAAACCTATGTTTAAAGCTTAAAGTTCTAAAGATTCACTTTTTTAAGTCTATTGTGATGCAGTACTCACTTGCCCATATGTTCAGTACATTGAGAGAGTTATTGGTTGAAGTAATCATTCCTTTCTGTCCATGAAAAGATCCCCTCCTAATGTATTTCCAATGTACGTGAAAATCCACAGTTTGAGCAGGCGCAGTTAGTCAAAATACGTGCGTTTTCTTTCCAAGTTCTGGCCATTTCAATGTGAACTTTCCTCTTTCTCTTCCCTCGGACAGCGTCTCCTTGCTGAGATGGGTGGAAGGCAAAAGTACAGAATTTAATGCCCTCTTAATTGGACTAACTGCTACAGCTAAACCCTCATATGTATGTTTTTTCACAGAAAGAGGACAAGGAATTTCTCGTGCATTGAAATAGCATCAATAGTATATCTCTTCACAGCCAGTATGGAAAGGAGAAATTATAAAAGAGACTGATAGCAATGTACATATGGGAAGGTGAGTGTTGTTTTGAGAGATACTTGAAAAAATGTGGACGTATGTGTTAAATTGTAACATTCTGTACAGACACCTGTCAATCTCACTGTGTAAGTGAAGGAAGGTGTGTGCGTTTGTGTGTCGGGGTGTTAAGGGCACGGTCCCGCAGGTCTTGGACATCACTCCTGAAAAGCCTGTCTTTTTATTGGCAGCTCTTCTAAAGACAAGATTTAATGGAAACAGCGGATATTGAACCAACTGAGGATCAAAGAGGCTTGATAGCAGGTGGATAACTCTATACCAGAGAAACAAAACCTTAGGACTCCATTGGTCAAAAGAGGGAAATTATTTGTTTGTGTCTCCTACAGGATAGTACATATGGAGATTTGATGAACTGTCTGCTCTAATAATCTCTTTTTCAATTTAAGTTTATGGGAATAGTGTGTAACCCATTTTACAGTAACCGCACCTATGGATATCCAGCAAACAGATTTACTATTTGAATCTAATGAGAAATCATGTTGCATAAATGCATGTCAAATGCAAAAAATATTCATAGAGAGATATCATATCCGGCTACATTAGAAGCTAATTTATCACAAGTACTATACAAACGAAACTACTATTAATTTTGCATAATGTCCTTGTCTCTGTCATTCAGTAAAGAAGGAGAATTTTTAAAATTTCATGATGCAAGGATTCGATTTAACATGCTGTTGGCTAAAATAAAGGTGCACGAGAGTCTACAGACTTAATAAAATATAGATGTCAGGGTGAGCAGCCTGGTTTGTGTGTGAAGCGTGCTCTTTATTGTTAGAATGAGAAGACAGCTGCATTCAACATCTGTAATGTAAGGCAGTAAACACCAGTACACCACTGCAGCAGCGGCGCACTAATTCAAAGCAGTTGTGTTTGTCCACTGCCACTCCACAACAAAATGATGTCAATTGAATAACTGCAAATCTTGCTGTTTAGTGTATAATCGTGAGGCGTCTTGTACAGGCCTCCGAGCTACTATTAAACCTGAAGACTTTACTGTGATGGGGGCCGCGATGCAGCGTAAGGCATCAAAAAAACAAGGTGCCACATTCTCAAACAGAGAGGTAGGTTAAGTAGCAAAGAATGGCAGAAAATGACATTTTAGAACGCTGCTGCAGTGCTGCATGCTTATGCCAGCAGAAATGGCTTAAATACACCCCCATGAAAATGTGATTTCTGTATAAAGAGTTTGACAACAAAGGGCCCAACACATCATTTTTGATGAGACTAGATTGTGTGTGTGTGTGTGTGTGTGTGTGTGTGTGTGTGTGTGTGTGTGTGTGTATATATACATACTGGCAGGTTTCTACCATTCTATCCAACTTACATGTTCAATTAAGCACGTAGAGGAAAATGAATGTTGTTTAGATCAGCTGATTTTTGCTTTGTTTTTACATGATGCAGTGGTGTTAAATTTCCAGAGTTAGTAAATTTGTCACAGCATTATTAAGAAAATAAATAAAAGAAAAATGCCTTTTTCATTTGTTAGCAACAGTGGCTCTTCAAAAAAAAAAACATCCATACAGAAAATGGTTCTTTATCACTCTCCTGCAAGTGAAATACGGGCTGATAAACCTCCAGAAGAATCAAACTCCATGTAAACAGCCTGCAAAATCAGCACTGCATTGGATAACATTCAATGAATCCTGAATAATGGTATTGAATTTCTTCTGGATTACTAACCAGAATAGTAAGGCCTTGGTTTTCACTGGTGTAAATTGGTAAGTCATAAAAACCTTAAATTTCATATAATTGAATATATTTATACATAAAAATAAAATGTATAGATGATGGTGTCTTTTTTAGGCCATGCCAGAAGTTACCACTACTCACTATTCACTTGAGAATAAAAACTTTATGAGGAGACTACACAGTTTGTCGTTAAAGACACTATGGTATCATTGATTAATACACCCCGTATAAAGGGTTTATTAGTCGTAACTGATGTTTTTTTATGATTAATAAAGGATTTACCAATGCTTTAAAGATCAGTTATAATGTAAGCCTTTAATTAGAACAGTTATGGGGTGGATACAAGTCCTCCAAACCATACGACGATATAGGTTGTTTGTTCCTACCCTCTAATAGGACCCACAGGAGTGTTTCATAAATTAGCGCCCCTAGCGGTGGCAGGAAAAACAACCCACAGGGGAATGAGAAAGCTCTGTTTGTTCCTTAAAAGTTAATAAAAACTTGCCTTGTGTTTATTTGACCCATCTGCCACCCCAGCCTGCCTCCTTACGCAGATGTCACATTACTTGCTCCCATCATAATTACTATGGCCGCTCCAGGGCACTGCCACTATAACCGTAAATACGTGATGTAATTGCTGCTTGGATAAACGTCCAATGGGAAAGTTTTTCGGTAGAGGAAAGTAGTAGTAGTCTTGGTTAATAGGTTGTAGCTGGTGTTTTGTTTTTGTCCAATGGACCATTTGGCCTACATGATACAGATACACAGTAACTCTGACTACACACCTGCTACATATTAAGTTCTGCAAATGTTCTGATATATACTCTTGAGCCTTTGATTAGATTTTTAATTTTACAACTGCAAGCAAAATGGCATTTGAGCCAGCCATTTGTTTAGAACAGTTGAAACAGCCAATAAGTGATGACGTGTTGGGTCACTGTGACTGATGTGGTTAATGTGTTTAAAGCAATGACATGATGAGGGATGAGGGTGACCCATGAGAATTAGGAAGAAACTCATGTCATGAATTTTCTCCTTCACTCAAACATAGACCTACTGGAACATGACTACAATGTGCTTGATACTGAAATTTCTTTTTTAAAGGCATACTACGCAGTTTACGTTTTTTGTCAAACAGCTACACCTAGAGTTGCTGTGGAGTACTTGTATTTAACGTTACTGTCGTAAATACCACTCACGCAGAGCTATCTATGCACTCACGGCCTGATCCCCTCACCCCTGTAGGACTGGTCTTATTATCAACAATGGATGAGTCAACAACTTCGTAAATTAGATTAGATTAAACTTTATTGTCATTTTGCAGAGTACAAGTACAAAGACAACGAAATGCAGTTTGCGTCTAACCAGAAGTGCAAAAAAAGCAGAAAAGTGCAATGTGATACAAAGGTGGTGGTTAAAACTGACATACAACAAGCAAGCGCAACAACATACAACATAGAACGCAAGCAAGTTTAATTGACATGTTGTTAAAATGTCGGGAGTACAGTCTTCAAGTTGGCCTTATTAAAGTCTCCTGCGATTATGTGAACACTGTCGGGGTGGGCCCGCTGCTGTTCGTTTATAGTGTCCAGCAGGAGAGAGAGCGTCGTGTTTACACAGCTGTAAAGATCACTACTGTTAGCTCTCTCGGTAGAAAAAAAGGCCGGCATCTTACAGACATGCACTCGAGGTCAGGGGAACAGTGTTTATCTATAATTGTCCCATTATTACACAAGTTCTCATGCACGTACATACAGAGCCCCCCTCCTCTTCTCTTACCGGAGTCCTCAGTCCTGTCCCAACATAGCAGAGTGCGGCCTGCTAGCTGTATGCTAGCATCGGGTATCCCCGGGTGAAGCCAGGTTTCAGTGATAATCAAAACACAGTAGCCACGAAGTGAGTTGTAATTCCAAGTCGTCCGTTTTATGCACCAGGGATCTGGCATTGGAGAGATACAGGCTCGATAGAGGTGGCTTGTGTGCTATGCTAGCTTTAGCATAACACCAGGCATGCAGCCCTGCTATTCCTCTTCCTCCTCCGTCTGCGCTGCCTCCTAGACCCGACAACAATCCACGAAGAGCCTGGCGGTCTCGCTATATCTGGTGCTGGTCACCGATGTCCAAAAGGCTCTGGCGGGTGTAGCAGATGTTGGCAGAACTGACAGTCGTAAAGCAATTCGTGATTCTCGCGATCTGGTGGGACGCCACCTGCCAAACTTGCATTGCTGGTTTTCTCAGAGGCGTCCCTCCCCTGCTTTGCTATAGGGATGATTCGCCCTACTACGAGTTTGTTTACCATTGAAATTACTTTGAAGCTGTTATATTAAAGTACAAATCTTGCATAGTATGCCTTTAAGAAGATCACATTTCAAACCAATATGCTGGTTACGTTTATTCAAACTTTGGCAATTTTAACACACCAGGTTATGCCACATTTCATAAAGTGGATTGATAATATCGTTCTTTTTGCAATATTATTTCCAAAAGACATTTTTTTTCACATCATCTAACCCAATTTACTCCACAAAATCTCTCTGTGCTTCTCCTTGAACTGGAATTTCTACAATTATGCTATACTTTGACTTTTTTTTACTTTAATTTTACAGTTCACTTCCTCTCCAAAGCCCTGGTAAAATAGCTCTCCTTATGACTTAAGCAGAATTGACAATTAGCCTGCTAGCTGGAGCAGAGGTCTCTGCAGTGGGTCCCTGATGGTACAGTACGGCAGATGAAGAGATTGAACCACCACCATCAATGGCTGCCTGTCTGAGATTGGCTGCTGTAATTGGTACCCACTCTGTAACACTCACATTCCATCACACTTTATTAATGCCCGTCATCCACTCAAAAGCTAATCTTTTATTCTGTTTTCCAATTATTGTAAAGTGGCGGGGTTTAAATGAGGAGGAGGAGATAATGAAATTAACTTCCTAACTTAGAGCAATTCTCTATGGCACAATGATCACATATTCTCTTGGTCTGGGAAATGTATGCTAATTTTATGCATCTATCATTAGTTATTACCATTGCAGCAACATAAAACACAGTTTTCTTGAACAATTAGACTTAAAATTGTGCATTTTAATGAGTCAGGGGAGGCTTGCATGCATATTAAAATGGTTGTAATTGAAAAGCCTAAACTTTTGACACTTCTTGAAGCAAGTGTTTGACAGCAGTGACAGTTTGTTTACATCCTGCTGTGTCTCTGTTCAATTTCAAAGATTCTTTCGTAATACCTGAGAGCAACCATGGGGAATACTCCTGCCCCCCCCCCCCCCCCTTGTCTATAGCTGGTGCTTCAACATTATTTTTTCTTGTCATGAGCAAAATATCACACATTTTTAAGCGCTTTGTTTGTTTGATTTGTTTTTTTCTTCTTGTTTTGGGGATCAGGGAAAGGATAGTTTGGTCTTTGTTAATACAACAATCAAGTATGCTGAAACCTTATGCCAGGCTTGCAAGGAATCATTTATACTGCATACTGCCACAAACACTTAACAATGATAAAGACATACAAGACAAAGCTCTGAGAAAGCCATTCAAATAGCAGGATCAGACCAGATGAATAAATGGGGCTTTTTAATGATGCAATTTAAGATGTCATGCACGAGCAAATCTGTTTTATTTCTACGTCCCTTGGAATTTCTTCTGCCAAATTACTTGCATGTTAATGGACAACAATAAACTCAGTACATGTGTACCTCCCCTTGTACCAGAAATTGAAAATCACCCTAATTACATTGAAGGAGGGATTTTAGGATAAGAGGATCGTGTGTCCAATGTGTCTCAGTTTTTCCTGACGAATATTATGTTTAAAGTATTCCAAAGCTGTAGAGTTAAATGTTTTGGGGTAGTAGCAGCTCTGTTGCACATCAAATTAATTTGGCTTTGCTTAACTAATGAATCTAAAACTCAATAAGCACCCCCTCCCCTATCTTCTTTGCTACAGTCCCACAGCTCCGAGGCCCCCAGACGAGCTCCCATCCCCATCCGGCTCATCAGTCACCCTGGGCAGTCTCTCCCCAAACGGGACCCCCTGATGCCCAGTAATGGCTGTTTGATGACCCTCATAAAAGGAGTCAATGTATTGATGGAGCCCTTTGAGGACAGACCTAATTTCTATGAGGATCAATTCAGCCAATTCATACGAAAAGAACCAGCAGACGGAGAGAGGGTGTGTGTGTGTGTGTGTGTGTGTGTGTGTGTGTGTGTGTGTGTGTGTGTGTGGGAGGGATCAAGACTTCAAAACGTGGCATTACACCTATAACCTCGCAGCTCCGACTGTATGCTCGCGTTGACACACACAATTTGTTTTAATGATAGTCTGTCGTGTTGTTATTAAATAATTGAATCCCTCTCAGATCAGATCATCATGTAAAGGACGGCACATTATATTATGCGTGTCACTGCTGTCTGTCATGCACAGTGCTTTGTGTCATCAAGGGCTACATGCATATATGGGCGATCTATCCGGGGTATTATAAAGCTCCAAAACCACGGTCAAGTCATTCATTAAGTTGTAGGCTGAATTCAAGTAAATAAAGTGCTTACAGATAATTACTGTATCCATCAAATTGGCAGAACATTCATTTAAGTGCATTTGTCTCCAGATAAATGATACCGGAAGGCCTCACCAGAAGAGAGCAGCTGGGATTCAAGAAGAGGAGTGACTACGAGGAGAAAGAAGAAAGTGAAAAGCTCTTTTATGCTTTAGAAATAAAGAAAAAATCTATTCAGACAATTCTTAAATGAGGCAAAAAAGTTCCTATAAATGCAGTAAATTTCAAAGCTCAAACACAATCCCACACAACAGACATGATTAATTCATTTTCCAGAGTCAAAGAGGGCTCTGAACTATAAGAGACAGTAGCTCTAATCAGGTGTGTAGCTGAAGTGATCCTCCAGATATTGCTCTCAGCATAATCAGTGTGTCTAATCAGATGTATAGCTGAGGTGATCCTCCAGATATTGCTCTCAGAATAATCAGCGTCTGGGTGAAGCCCTGCTGCCCTGGCCTCTGCTTACCTAATGAGACCCCATGCCCGTGATTTCTCAGCGTGCTGCGGCTCGCCAGACCACTCCTGTGCCACCCAGGGAAAAAAAAGAAGAAGACAAGGAGGAGAAGGAGGAGGAGGGGGCGATGAATCCAAACGGACCCCCCCCCTTTCTCTCCCTCCCATATCATTTGCATGTGCAGAATCAGGAATGATATCCACAGAGAGCAGTCAGCAGGGAGAGCTGGAGAAAAGAAAAAAAAAAGAAAGAGAGAAAAGAAAGAAAGAAAGAGTAGGCAGGGAAAAGAGGTGTGTTCTCTGACCACGAGTATCCCCAGAATTGGGTCAGCTTTTTCTCTCCTCATCTTCAGGAAAAGTGAAAGAAATGATAAATGAAATTAGTCACCAAAGAGTTCCCGTCTTCTGAAAAGCGATAAGGGTGGGGGTGGCAGGTGAAGTAATAGGGAAGACAAAAAAAAAATAGGCAAAAGAGAAAAAGCAGAGAGGTAGGGGCGGAGGGACTGAGGG